>NC_041396.2:173802083-173824583 GCF_900747795.2 Erpetoichthys calabaricus | reverse complement strand
GCATCTAGCTGGAGCAACTTCTTTCTTATTAATTCCACCCTACGTTCTACAAATGTGCTTTAGTATATATGGTGTAATAAAGATTAGACAGAGACATCATAAAGGTTTGGGGCACCCGTATATTGTTTTCCTGCCTGCAAAAGCTGAGGTTTTTAGAAGCACAATGTGCATAGAACAGAGTCTAAAACAGAACTCATTACAGAAGACAAAGATGGAGGCTTTAAAGGCCCATAAAGGAAGTGACGTCATCAGAAGGGCCGAAATCGGAAGTGATGTCCTCTGGTCTGAAAGTGATGTCAGCAAAGGGGCCAGCACCGGAAGTGATGTCTTCTGAGGCGCTGGAACCTTGCAGGATTGCCCGGGAAAAGTCTGTAGGGAACTGAGAAAGACAGCTCATTCTGCCGCCCCCTGGTCGGATGTTTTATTGCAATTACTCGGGCCCTTTAGCTGCCTCCTAGCATTAAACTAGGAGCCATTGGGTTGGGCGTCCTGCACCAAGAGGTCGTGGGCACGAGAGAGGGCATTAGCGTTGGCATGGAGAGAGCCCTTAAGATTAAATTAGCGAAAACTTGTAGTGACCCGTGGATTCGACTCCTTGTGAAGGGCCATCCACTGTAAAGGAGCATGATCCATCACCAGAGTGAACTCACGGCCTAAGAGGTAGTACCACAACTGTGTAATCGCCCATTTAACACTAGAATTACCAGAGCCTACGAAAAAAACTCGTAGATCCGGCCCACCTTAAATCGCTTCTTAAAACCGTTCTCACCTCTCTGCCAGCGTCTTTTGTCATCTAAATGTACTGATGAAGACATCCTGCCAGCAGCCGGCTATTCCATCCCCCCACCGACTTAGAACGTAAACGAACTTCTCCCAGCTCATGCCTTGATTGATTATCTGGGAGTGAGTGGAGTTTTAGAATGGAAATAATAAATCGCTATTTGGAACACACGCATTTCATGTGTGTTGTGTTTCTGCAGTAATCTGTGTAAACACATTTTTAAAACAGAAACGTTTTTTATATTCTAGTAACAAATGACAAAATATAGGCATAAACTATATAATGTATGAAGCCTGAAGTCCAAATATCAAAGAAACACTTTCACAAAAGGTACAAAAAAAAAACCGCCGCCAAAAAAAGCTGCCTTAGTGTGGGACATTGACACCTATTTACTATGATTGCCGCCGTGGTGCAACAGTATCAGTTGCTGACTGGCAATCAAAAGGTCATGAGTTCGATCCTGCATGACTCCCTTATGAGAAGTGAAGTGTTCTTATTTTTACTATTTTAGAATAAAAAGATACATTTGATTTCAGTCTGTAACAGCCGGTGTAATTTATGATATTTGCAAAGGTTAGCTTTGTTTTTTTTTTTTAATTCACTTTTCATTGTCTCAGTCGTGTTCAGGATCCTTCCCTACCCCATGTAAAAGTATAATAAAACAAGTGCACTTTTATTCAAGAATATAACCGAAGAAAAAAGAAAGCAAGTTACAGTAGGCGGTTGATATGACAGCTTGCGTGGTGCAATGCTAAGAACTGCTGATTTCCATTCTGTGCTATATAACTGTTAACATTTGAATCTGATGATTGCATATAGCGTTGTCTTATTCAGTGTGCGCAAGAACATGCAGGTGGCCAGTTGCTGCGTGCTACAACGCACATTTTAAAAAAGAAAGAGACAAATATATGTGAAGAAATCATTTTATGACGTGAATAGTACCAATCAGAAAACATCGTCGAAGTAATGCAATATTATTTGAAAACGAACAGCATCAGGTTGGGTGTGAAGTTATACTGGCGCTGTTTGAGTCAGATCAGAAGCTGAATAAGCTGAACAAGCTCCTGTTCTGACTCTAAGTAAAAAGCATGAATTAATTAACAGAAATAACCGCGATCGACATTTTAAACTTAACGATTTACAGTGCATACCAATTTATAAATTTTATGTCCGTTTTCAGTAGTAAGCTGCTCTTTTGGGGGGGTGTTCGAGCGTGTGAGCTTATTCAGTGCTGAAAACGGCAAATATAGGAGTGAGTGAGATCGAACCGGGAAATCTTGATCACACTTGGTTTGCGTCTGTACTTGCACTGTTTCTTAGAGTCAGATCGGGGGTGGGGATGCTAGAGCGCGTGAGCTTATTCAGTTCTGCTGGATCAACGCATATGTTAATCTTTTTTTCTTTCAGTAATAGCGGCAACATAAATCCACACCCGATCTGACGCTGTTCGTTTTCAAATAATATTGCATTAGTGCAATGATGTTTTCACATATATTTCTTTCTTTCAGGTGTGTAATAGGAACCACAGCATAGAGAGAAGCGTGTACATTGTAACAGGTACACACGTTGTAAATGTAGGAAAGACTATCCTTGCGTGTGTGTGAACAGTTAACATTTGAATCTGATTATTGCATATAATGCTGGACTTACTGCTCTGTACTATTCTATCCTCTGCATGTCCTGGAGTACAAAAGAAACAGCATACAGCAACATGTGGGGACTGGCAAGATCGGGGAAAAAAAAATATGTATGATTTAGAGAGAATAAAAGTAAAACAAAAACGGTAACTTTTACAAGTCCTATAAATGCACACCGTGTGTTACAGACGCAAACCAAATGTATGTGTGTACTGTATAATATTAACAAAAAGAGGAGCTCACTACTGAAAACGGCAAATATAGGAGTGAGTGGGGATCGAACCAGGGACTCTCAATTACAAGTCAGCAAATCTTACCGCTACGCCATGGAAGCTATTGTATCAGTCTTGAACCTTTTGTGGAAGTGTTTTTACTTGATCTTTGGACTTCAGGCTTCATACATTATATAGTTTATGCCTACATTTTGTCATTTACTACTAAAATATGAAAAACGTTTCTGTTTTAAAAATGTGTTTACACAGATTGCTGTAGAAATGGAACACACATGAACTGTGTGTGTTCCAAATAGCGATCTATTATTTCCACACTAAAACTCTAGCAGTTCAGTCACTCCCAGATAATCAAACAAGGCATAAGCTGGGAAAACTTAGTGAACGCTCTGCGACGGTGGGGGATGGAATAGCCGGCTGCTTGCTGGCTCGTCTTAATCGGCACATTTAGAAGACAAAAGAGAGCTGCGAATGGTTTTAAGGTGGGCCGGATCTACGAGATTTTTCGTAGACTCTGGTAATTCTAGTGTTAATCGTAAGGGTTTCCGTTTCCACCGCTACATACCTGGTCTCCCGATCCAACAGTTTCCGGCTCAGGTACATGACGGGGTGTTCAACACCATCGACCCTTTGTCTTAGCATGGCCCCCAGGTCTGTGTCTGAAGCACCCGTCTGGAGAATAAACGGGAGAGAAAAGTTAGGGGTGTTTAATATTGGTGCTGAAGTAAGAGCCTGTTTTAAGTCACAGAATGCAGCGTCCATCTTATCAGTCCATGCCAGATGATTAGGAGCCCCCTTCTTTGTTAGATCAGTCAAGTGCGCCGCTCTATCTGAAAACTGAGGTACGAACCTGCGGTAGTACCCGGCCAGTCCGAGAAATGCTTGGACTTGCCGCTTGGTTCGTGGATGGCTACGTTTTAAAATGGCATCTATTTTTGAACACTGTGGTTTTACGGTACCCCGACCCACCAGGTAGCCCAAATATTTAGCCTGTTTCAGTCCAAAGAAGCATTTCTTGGGATTGATACGAAGCCCGGCTTCTCCTAGTGCTCGCAATACCGCTGTGACCTGCTGTACGTGTTCCTTCCATGTGCTGGAATAGATGACAACGTCATCCAGATAGGCAGCCCTATACGTATTATGGGGGCGGAGGACTTTGTCCACCAGATGATGGAAGTACACAGGAGCCCCATGTTACCAGAATGGAAGAACATAATACTGCCAGTGTCCGCTATGGGTGCTAAACGCTGTCTTGACCTTCACGGAGTCCGTTAAAGGAATCTGCCAGTACCCCTTTGTCATGTCAAGTGTGGTCAAAAACTTTGCTTGTCCGAGCCTTTCGAGGAGGTCGTACACGTGAGACACAGGGTAAACATTGAATAGGGAGACTTGGTTAAGCCGACGGAAGTCATTGCAAAACCTCCAACTGCCATCAGACTTATTAACCAGTACGATTGGACTGGACCAGGGACTATAACTTTCCTCTGTCACTCCTAGCTCCAGCATTCGCTTGATTTCCAGCTCCACTTCTGCTTTCTTTGCCTCAGGAAGTCTATAGGGGCGCTCTTGGACTATAACCCCCCCCCCCACCCCCCCCCGGTTCAGTCACTATGTCGTGTGTAATCAGAAAGGTCATTCCTGGTTTTTCACTCACCACGTCCGAGATGGACAGGATAGCTGGTTCCAGCTCCTGCCTTTGTCTAGAAGTTAATTCCTTGTCAAAATTAAGGGTGTCTGTGTGAGCAAAGAATGAGTAGGGCTGAGCGGAGGAGGGATCAGGATCCCTCTCTTTCCATGGCTTCAGCAAGTTCACATGATAAACCCGCTCACTTGGTCTACGATTGGGTTGTTTCACCAAATAATCGACCAATCCTTTCCTCTCCTTAATTTCATAAGGGCCTTGCCAATGGGCAAGCAATTTAAAATGGGAGGTGGGAACTAACACCATGACACAATCCCCCGGATGGAATTCTCGGAGCGTTGTGCCTTGGTCATAATAGCGGGCCTGTGCTGCTTGTGCCTCTTCCATATGACTTTTTAGAATAGGTATAATTTTGCCAAATCTATTGTGTAATTGCGCATTATATTCCAAAATATTTGTAGAGGGAAGAGCCTCTCCTTCCCAGCCTTCTTTCAAAATATCCAATATACCCCGGGGTTGTGGTCTGTATAATAATTCAAAAGATGAGAACCCCGTAGAAGCTTTGCCCGATAGACAAAGAGAACAATGGGGAGGAGTTAATCCCAATTCCTCCCATCCCTGCTGACCACCTTGCGAAGCATCTGTTTGAGAGTCTGATTAAACCTCTCCACTAGACCATTGGTTTGAGGATGATACACCGCGGTCTTTAAATGCTTTATTTTCAGTAACTTGGCCGTCTCCCTGAACGTCTCTGAGGTAAAAGGCGTCCCTTGGTCTGTTAGGACTTCTCTAGGGATGCTGCTCGCACAAAGACCCCTACTAGTTCCCGTGCGTTTGCTTTAGATGTAGCTGAGCACAAAGGACCAGCTTCCGGGTATCGGGTTGCATAATCCATGAGGACTAATATATATTTATGTCCTAGGGCTGAGGGCTCTAAGGGTCCTACAATATCGACCCCGATTCTTTCAAAAGGAAAATCAATTAAGGGAAGGGGAACGAGAGGAGCACGGTCCCTCCTAAGAATTTGCCATAATTGACATTCCAGACCAGAAATACAAAAACGGCGAACCTCCTTGTTAATTCCTGGCCAATAAAATGGGAGCTTGATCCGCTCTAAACTTTTTCCGGAGCCCAAATGGCCTCCAAGGAGGTGGGCATGTGCTAATTCACAAACCTGCCGCCGTAGGTTTATGGGATTAACAACAGTTTCCGGACCTCCCCCCCCATGCTCCGCGACCTGATATAATAGATAATTTTCTATTACAAAGTGAAGTCCCTGGGGCATGGGCTGATGCATGCGTTGGCCATTGACGAGGACTACTGCATTTTTGCAAACTTTAGGGAGTCATCATTCCACTGCTCCCTTTTGAAAGAAGCTGGCGTTTTTTTTAAATTGAAAGTGTTTATCGGAGAGAGGGTCTGGTCTGACCTCAAGGAGCGGGGGTTCCTCCCGACTCGTCAAGGCGCAGGTGGATGACGTATTTGCCTGCGACGGTCCAGGAGTCTCCAGGAGTCCTTCTCATGGGCTTCCGTATCTCTCTCCGCTGGCTGTGTACACAGCGTGGAGACAGCTTGAGATGAGTCATCCCCATCTATAACGAGGCCTAAGTTTTTATCAGGAGTAGTCAATAGTTTACTGCATTTGTTATCAGACCAGTCCCACCCCAGAATCGCTGGAAAAGGTGGATTAGGGTGGACCGCCATGGGAAATTTTTTTAGTGATCCTCTCTGATTAATGAAACATAGGGCGGTATCGTACATACGGATTTCTCTGTGTATGCATTTAATACTGGTCTTTTCTTTCATTCTTTGTTGCGGTAAGACATATCGGCAATCAACAATGGAAATGTTGCTGCCGGAATCAAACAAGGCTTCGAGTTTGTAACCATTAATGACTACGGGTTCCGTATTCAATACCTGCTGCACTATTTGGCAGGTGGTCAATTCAAATGGACTTAGCCATAAGGCCACCTGCTCCCAGATAGCCATAGCCTGCCCCTGGATTGATCCATCCAGATGGAATTCCCGTTTCTTTACTTTTTTTGCCTGCTGGACTGGAGATAGCCCATATTTATCTAGGACCTCAGTCCCAATTGGGTGGCTCAGCTCTCTCCTCCGAGAGAGCATAATAAGCCCTTTTCGCTTTATCCCCAGAAACCAGCCTACTTCTGTGTGTCCCTTTCACACTCTCCACTTGACAGGTTACAAGCCCGGTTTTGTATTTTGGGAGCGGAGCCTGCACTGAGTCCTTCCTGACCCCCAAACGCATGATGTACATAGAACAAAACAGAACTCATTACAGAAGACAAAGATGGAGGCTTTAAAGGCCCATAAAGGAAGTGACGTCATCAAAAGGGCTGGAATCGGAAGTGATGTCTTCTGCTCCGGAAGTGACGTCAGCAAAGGGGCCAATGAAAGACAGTGATGTCTTCTGAGGCACTGGAACCTTGCAGGATTTCCTGGGAAAAGTCTGTAGGGAACTGAGAAAGACCATCCCCTGGTCGCATGTTTTATTACAATTACTCAGGCCTTTTAGCTGCCTCCTACTTGCACGTGTGTAACAATGGCCAATTCTAACACTTTAGCCCTGTCTGTGGTTTGCCCTTGCATTGAAGCTTATTTACCTTCCTACCTCTATATGGATGTAAAGAGCAAATAGACATCTGCTTGTGCAGTTTTGAAGTATTCTTAATCATCTGTTCTTTGAAGACCATTACTTTTGAAAAATATGATTCATTTTTTGAAATTGGGGATATCACAATCAGTACAAGAATGTCTGTGTCAAAGAATAGATAAAGCTTCCAAGGTTCCTTTAGAAATACTGTGAGAGTTCCATAATTTTCCTTTGCCCATCTTACATTGATTGCAGTGTTGTAGATGTAGTTTGCCTGTAATTCTTAGCAGATTTAAGATCATTTACAAGTGCTGCATGACATTCAGTGCTGGGAAAAGATAGTCTTAATGTGTATGAAAACACTTTAATTATAAATACAAGATGGACAATGCTGTCTGACAGGAAGTAACCTCTTAACACTAGAATTACCAAAGGCTACGAAAAAACTCGTAAATCCGGCCCACCTTAAATCCCTTCGCACCTCAAGCGTCTTTTGTATTGTAAATGTGCCGATCAAGACAGCCTACTATTCTCTCAAGCCCCCGCTGCAGAACGGGCACAAAGTTCTCCCAGTTCCAGCCTTGATTATCTGGGATTTAAGTGCTAGAGTTTTAGAATGGAAATAATATATTGTTATTTGGAACGCATGCATTTCATGTGTGTTCCGTTTGTACAATAATCAGTGTAAACACTTTGTTAAAACAGAAATGTTTTTCATATTTTAGTAATAAATGACAAAATGTAGACATAAACTATATCATGTGTAATGCCTGAAGTCCAAATATGAAATTAACACTTTCACAAAAGGTTCAAGGATGATACAACAGCTTCCATGGTGCAGTGGCAAGAATTGCTGACTTGTAATCAAGAGTTCCCGGTTCGATCCTGACTCATATATTTACTGTTTTAAGTAGTGATAATATTATACAATAAAATCATACATTTGATATGCGTCTGTAACAGCCACTGTAAATTTATAGTACTTGTAAAAGTTAGCATTTTTTTTCCACTTCTATTCTCTCAGTCACGATCACGATACATACTACCCCAGCTCCCTCACAAGGAATCTGACACTGTAATTTTTATTTGAAACTGGGAATAACTAGATGTGAGTGGTGTTTTGAGACAATCGAACTGGAAATTCTCTAATCTGGAGGGATAAAAGCTGACACACAAACGCTGGTGAATCTGCCTTATTCAGATCTCATTGTCACTTGATTTTTTTTTTTTTATCGAGTGTTCCTTCTTACTCTGAAATAGTATGCGCCTTATGGTCCATGATGTCAAAGCCACACTGACAAAAAACAGAGACATAGGTATGTATATATGATATTTGGAATTATTCATTTTATGACCTGTATAGTACCTTTTGGAAAACATTGTAGCACTGATGTAACATTATTCATATTATTCATATTCATTCACATACCATCTTGCGGTTGTAATCAGTGACCGCGTGTTTTTTTTGTTTTTTTTTTTTCCTGATCTTGCCCAGTCTCCACATTTTGGTGTATGGTGGTGTATCTCTTGTACTGCAGGACATGCAGAGGAAAGAAAGTTCCTCTGCAAGGTGAGCCATGAACACTCTTCGTTTCTCAGTGGACCCTGTACATGCCTTGCACAGTACATGCGCGTTGATGGCCGCCAGGTTTGCTCGCACTGAATAAGCTCACGCCTTCTGGTGCATGATGTCAACGCAGCACCAGGGGAAAAAAAGAAAGAGACAAATATATGTATTATTTGAAAACGAACAGATGGGTTGTAAATTTTTGTCTCTCCCCTCCTGATTTGACCCTAAATAACAGCGCCAGCATAAATTCACACCCGATCTGACGCTGTTCGTTTTCAATTAATATTGCATTAGTGTGATGATGTTTTCTGATCGGTACTATTCAGGTCATAAAATGATTTCTTCAAAATGACACATATATTTGTCTTTCTTTTTTGCCTGATGCTGCGTTGACATCATGCAGCAGAAGGCGTGAGCTTATTCAGTACGAGCAGGAACACGCAGGTGGCTGGTTGGTTGTGCTACAATAAGCTTGACCTGGCGGTGATCAACACACATGTACTTTGCAAGGCATGCACGGGAGCCACTGAGAAAAGAAGAGTGTTCATGGCTCACCTTGCAGAGGAACTTCGTCGTCGCTTCTTACAAGAAAAGGCGATGGAAAAAGAAAAGGAGGATGCAACATCGACAAGCTTCTGTTCCAAGACAGCCGCTGCCCCCAGGATAGCAAACTGAGTCAGTGTCAGGTGCCCTTTCAGTGTAATAGAAACCACAGCATAGAGAGAAGTGTGCGCATTGCAACAGGTACACGTCATAAATGTAGGAAGGACGGTCCTTGCGTGTGTTTGAACTGTTAACATTTGAATTTGATGATTGCACATAACGCTGAACTTACCTCTCTGTAGTATTCTTTCCTCTGCATGTCCTGGAATACAAAAGAAACAGTGCACTGTGCACCCAAAAGTGGACACTGGCAAGATCGGGGAAAAAAAAAAAAAACACGCGGTCACTGATTACAAGCGCAATATGTTATGCGAATAAATATGAATAATATGAATAATGTTGCATCTGTGCCACAATGTTTTCCGAAACATTTTCATAATTTTTCATAAAATGAATAATTCCAAATATCATATATATATCTATGTCTCTGTTGTTTTTTTTTTTATGTCGTTGCGTCTTTGACATCATAGACCATAAGGTGCATACTAATTCAGCGTGAGCAGGAACACTCAATAAAACTGAATAAAAAAAAAAATCAAGTGGCAATGAGATACGAATAAGGCAGATTCACCAGCGTTTGTGTGTCAGCTTTTGTCCTTCCAGATTAGAGAATTTTCAGATCGATTGTCTCAAAACACCACTCACATTTACAGTCTACATTTACAGTTCAAATAAAAACTAACAGCATCAGATCCTGGGGGGGGTGGGGTTCAGTATGTATCGTGAATGTGACAGAGAGAATAAAAGTTTAAAAAAAAAAAAAACTAACTTTTACAAGTGCTATAAATTTATACCGGCTGTTACAGACGCAAATCAAATGTATGTTTTTTTTATTGTATAATATTAACAATAAGAGCAGCTCACTACTCAAAATGGTAAATATACAAGACAGGATCGAACTCTTGATTACAAGTCAGCAATTCTTACCACTGCACCACGGAAGCTGTTGCATCATTCTTGAACCTTTTGTGGAAGTGTTTATTTGATCTTTGGACTTGAGGCTTTACACATTATATAGTTTATGTCAACATTTTGTCATTTATTACCAAAATTTGTGAATTTCCCCTTGGGATTAATAAAGTATCTATCTATCTATCTATCTATCTATCTATCTATCTATCTATCTATCTATCTATCTATCTATCTATCTATCTATCTATCTATCTATCTATCTATCTATCTATCTATCTATCTATCTATCTAAAATATGAAAAACGTTTCTGTTTTAACGAATGTGTTTACACAGATTATTATAGAAACAGAACACAAATGACATGCATGTTTTCCAAATAACGATATATTATTTCCATTCTTAAACTCCAGCAGTTAACTCCCCAGATAATCAAGGCTGGAACTGGGAGAACTTTGTGCCCGTTCTGCAGCAGTGGGGGGATGGAATAGTAGGTTGCTTGCTGCAAGACAAAAGACGCTGATGGAGAGGTGTGAAGGGATTTAAGTTTGGATGGATTTACAAGTTTTTTCATAGGCTTTGGTAATTCTAGTGTTAAAAGGAATGTAGGGTAATTAACACTACAGGGCTCAGTATTATTTTTTAAAAGTGATTTCCAAACTTGGCAACCAGTCACCAAATTTTGGTTTCTGAACCTGAAAATATGGATGCCATTTTTAACAGGCTATATTTGGAGTAATTAAGATGCTATGCAATTGTATGTCAGCTTGCTGATACTTTACATCATTTCAGTCTGAACTGGTATCACATCATGTCAGAATTCCAGCTCTGTGCACACCCACTCTATGTTTCACATGGTTTGTTCAAACCTAGTCTAAGAATATTGAGGTTTTATAGTTTGCTTATTGAGTGATTCTTGAAAAATGTCTTCACAGCTTAGGTGGTTATTTTTAAAATACATAAGGTAGCATACTACAGAATACAAGGTGTGGCAATTTAAATCACAGAATGAACCTGTAGAAACAATGTGCACATATCTGTACACTAGTGGCTAGAGTTACCTTCAGAGTAATCTCCTTCCACAGCCATTCATTTATTTAGATAACATTGCCATTGCTGTAATCATACATGGAACTTTTGCCACGTTACACTGGATGTTTGAAATGTCAGAAAATCTTCTTCCTTTCATGGCAGTTTTTGCTTTTTGGAAGACCCAGCATTCACAAGGGGCTACTCACAAGTCAGGTGAATAGATAATCCAGCTTGGTAATTGATTTCTTAGCCAGGAAGTCACAAATACAGAGTGCATCATGGCTTGGAGCGTTGTCATAATGGATGATCTGCTTCTGATGTTGTTTTGCACATCTACTTGCCTCTTCTTGATCCCCTTATGCTACTCAAAGACACATAACTTTTTCATAGCATTCTAAACATACGTCACTTTCAATAGCTCCAGCTGTTTGTAGCATGGGTGACACTACTCGGCCATTCTAGGAATTAAATTGTCAAACCTCATAATCCTTCATTTACTTAAAGTGCCCTGAATATGATTCCATCCTGAAGTCTGTTTTTTGTAATCTTCCATTCATGTAAAACAATGTAACAACAAATAAAAATGAACTGCTTAAACAAGCCTAAACTCCCAGAATTGGCACCCTGAACCCAACAGAATGAAATGGTTTCCTATTTTTGGCATAAATCCCCCAAATCACAACAGTATAAGCAAGGGCATAGGGATTCTTTGCAGGTTGCAATAAATGAATGTACAGAAGTGCAATGTTATACATTTTAATAGATTCATACATGTTCTGTATAGCAAAGTCATATGAATGAAAGTATGTAACAGTGCTCTATATATTTCAATATGAAGTAAATCTAACAACAGAGACTTTTGTGTGTCATCTTAGCAGCATTTCTCTTAAAAACTTCTTTGTTGGGTTTCTATAACACCAGTCCTTGTATTCAAATAAAAAGAATTACTTATGAATGATTTAAAATAACTTCAGTTTTTATTGTGTGGCGCCTTGAAGTTATACATGCTACATCAATCGACCCAAGGGGTTCACCCTCTAATGACATATGATAAGTCAAAGTTACTTATTTTCACAAATAAAAAAAGGGGGGAAAAATTTGGAGTGTTGTTTAAAGCAATTCTGAGGTTGCTTATCACGAATATGATAATATTTTTGATATTTGATTCTTTACTGGTGGTTCAAGCCCTTTAAGATCCTGAAAGTTAAAATTACATATTTTAAACATAAGCAAGTGGGGTATTGTTGAAGACTATTCCAAGGTAATTTCAAGTGATTATAAATATGTTATTTTTTTATTTTTGATCCTTTAATAGGGGTCTTGTCTTCTATGGACCTCTATCAGAGGGTGAAAAATTACAAATTTCCATTACAATCGAGAATATTTAAATGTTAAACATCATGATGTACATCATTACGTGTCTTATGAACACACCAAATTAAACGCTTATATCATTTTTTAATTAAGTCAATTAAAAATAAGTAAAAAAAAAAAAAACTGTGAAAAGGATGCTGTTTTTCTTTTATTGTTGAAAGTCATTAGTATATTGTACTGTGTGATATAATTATAAATGCCTTATCAACTTTATAGCACCAAACATCTTTGTTCTTTGTTCCATCACAGCTGACTTTTTCCCAGCAAATGTTCTAGTTAATGTATCTTTTATCTTCACACAGATAGGATTTTTCAGCATTTTTTGCATTTGTCTCTCTAAGCTAAAGGAGGCTTAACATTCTTGTTATGTGCACTCCTGGCTCACACACTTCTCTGGCAGATGGTTGTGACAGTTTTTTTTTTTTTTTAAACTGCTTTCCTTGCACAAAGGAAAGTCAGAAAGCGCAGTGTGCGTGAGTGCAGCTTGCATTTTATTTTAATCACAAAACCAACTAGTGAGTGGCAAGTTATACAATGATCTGCCAGTTATGCAAAATGAGGAAAAAATGTGCCATTTCCAATCCACTTCCAAAGAACGGTTCAGTACTAAAGTGGTCGGCATTCTTGGCAACTAGAGGTCAAAAAGTTGTTGCCAATTGCTTCAAAATGGTACTATATGGTAACTTGGTAACCATTAGTTTTGAGTTTCACTATAAAAGTTTTACTTTAAAAACTGTTAAATTTAAATCAAAGGACATTCTGCTTGTGAGACTACATCAGGACTATTGAGTGTGTTTTCAGTTACCATGCTACAGATTAAAGATCTATGAGATAACCAGGTGAGCTTGATGGTAAAACTTTTCATTTAGTCCTGCAGGTTCCATGAATCCTGCTGGCAAGAAACACAGTAGGTGGTACACCAGTACCGTTATGTTAACAGTTTCAGATCAAGAACAGTGTTCAACTCTAAGCTGTTTACTCACTAGAATAGTCTTTTTATATATAAGGGAAGTTTGTATTGAATATATGTGTGATGATGCGTGTTCTCTTCTGGCTCCCAACGTCCTTATGGGAGCCCTGAACCCAACATCGTCACATTTGGTGGCAGAGGTGGGATAGAGCTGGCAGTGGGGACTGAAGAATAGAAGACCATGAGCCAGTGGGATTGATAGACTAACGAAGAACCCATGGACCCAAGCCAGAAGAGGACATTTTTAAAGGACTGAGCTTTTAATGGACATTTATTTATTGTTTGCTTTTATGGTCTTTTTAAAAGTTCTTATTTTTTTAATGTCCTGGTTTTACGAAGGGGGCTTGGATTGGTTTTATATGGGATCGTTTTTAGTGCTTTTGTTTTAGTGCAGTGGTAGTGTGGCCGAGCCGCGGACCTGGGCCTCCAGTTGCACTGGGTTGGGAATGGTGTGGAACCTGCCCGTGCAACTGGGGCTTTAAGAGGGGAGGTATGTGGTATAGCGGGTCCGCGGCTTCCGAAAAAAAAAAAAGGTTGTTTTTAAATCAGTATAGCCGTGCCGTTCTCCGTGGGCGTGATTGCACGACTGCGGGGTGTTAATGAGGTGATCGGAGTGAGTCGCACCTGCATGTGTGGGTGCGGTCGTTCTTGTTTGCCTCATTGGCTTCCTGCGGCGTGTAATTAAAGCGCTGCGCCCACGAAGGCACCCGTAGGTGTGTATATATAGACGGAGGTATACGAGAGGAGGGGAGGATAAATTGGAGAGAGAAATTGTGGAGGAGGAAAAGGAAAGAGAAATGTTGATGGAGAGAGAAAAGCGGATGCGGTAAAAGGTCGGAAAACAGCAGTCAGGTGGTGATGATCTGGACACCTGAAAGGTGGAGACGCCATGAGCTGGGGCCCCGCGAAGGAGCGTTATGCTGATGCGCTCTGGTGGCTGGTTCGCCCCACTGAATGTATGAGTGAGTGGAGTGAGCAGGAGAGGTGCCCTCCCGAAGGATCTGAGGAGCGACTGCGGGTGCGCGAAGGATCGAGGGAGGAGAGTTGACCTTGGCGGTCTGGCAGTGACATCCTGATAGGGGCGCAAGACAAAGGTTAACTGAAGGAGCTCGTGGTTGTTGGTTCTCTGTGGAGCAGAAGGTGCAATGGGAGGAGGGCAGGAGAGTAAGGAGAGACTGTGTTTTAAATACTTCATATATTAACCTTGTGTTTTATGGATTCATTTATTGTTGGTTTTTATCCTCACTGGACCTTTATGTTATGGATTTATTTATGGAACTTTGGACACTGCACTTTTGCACTTTTTGATTGTTTTAATAAAAGCACGTTTTCACTTTTGAATATATCCCCTGGCTTCATGTGAGATTTGTCCCCATTTGTCAGCTCAACTCGGTGATACAGTGGAACCTCTAGATACGAGTTTAATTCGTTCCAGAACTGAGCTTGTATAGCGAATTTCTCGTATCTAGAACAAACTTCCCCATTGAAAATAATGGAAATCCAGTTAATCCGTTCTGCACCCCAAATATATTAACATAAAAATCAATTTTCCTAATAAATAACACTGATAAATTATATATACTGTAGTCTACCTTTAATAAATAACACTGGTAAATAATATAACTGATTATTAAAAGAATCAAAACAGGTGTCCAAAGTGCAGTAGAGCATTCAATAAATCTTTAAATAAATAATCCTTAAAACAGTTGTGAAGTGGAGGTTTAAAATACACAAGAATAACAATCCTTTAACACGAGGTTAAAACGTCAACAAGAAGCAGTCTTTAAAAACAGATGACAATCCCCGGTGCTTCTTCTCTGTTAGCGTCTCACCTATTTCTCCCATGCGGGCTCTAAAACAGGCGAGACACTCTTAATGCAGCTGACCTTCTCTACACCGTCCTGCTTCAGCTGTTTGGCTCGCCTGTTCAGCTACACGCGAGCCTGCACTTGCCTGCCTGCCTGCCCTCTCTCTCTCTCTCTCTCTCTCTCTCTCTCTCTCTCTCTCTCTCTCTCTCTCTCTCTCTCTCTCTCTCTCTCTCTTTACTTTTTCTCCCCCTTAACCTGCTCGCGCTTCTCTATATATGCGGGGAGGACATGGCAGCTGCAGCCCATCAGCCACAGGAACAATCATGGATGTGGGCAGTTTCCCACCTGTGCACTTAAGTGAGAAACGCAGACACCGCAGATCGCGGCTCGCAACTGCTACCTCGCCCCCTTGCTAAGCCGCGAGCTATACCCACAGCCTGGCTCGTGGCTCGTTACGCGAACCAATGCTCGTATTTAGAGCTGAATTTTTCGCTCATACTTTCCTCGTATTTTGAATTTCTCGTATACAGAGGTGCTTGTATCTCGAGGTTCCACTGTATTACTGACTGTGTTGTGTTCAGGGCTCCCATAAGGACGTTGGGAGCCAGAAGAGAACGTGCATCGTCACAATATGTTAGAGTATTAAATATTCTGGGAGCTAGATTCATGTTTGTACCATATGTCCTGTTTTTTTTTTTGCTTACCGTGTGACTGTAAAACTGACATAATTTTGAGTTGTGCACAGTTGCATGGAAAGTGCAGGTGAGAGCTGCAGCCTTCTTGCAAATGTGACACATGAAAAACAGAGCCCTTCACATAAATAAGACACTGCTTACATGAAGTAATGTAATCAAAGAGTGAATGGACTGGGCTCACTCCCCACGCACCTGTAATGCACATTAAAAATCCATACAAAATTGCTTTTGCTTTCCCAAACATGTTAAAACGCAATAATTAATCACTTCTTATTTTTGCTAGTGGCATGCTTGCTAACCCTACTTGATACTGTGCATTGTAGTATGCCATTTGAGCACTTTGGATGGGAACAGATAAAGTGAAAAAATAACGTTTTTCTGCATTGTGTGTCAAGTTAGCAACCACTTAAGATGGAGAAAGCATTTGAAACTGTGTTTAAGCTTTTGTGGTTATTTCAAACAATTCAGTTTGTCTGGAAAATCATTGATTGTACAGGCATGTAGACTGACAGAATGGGAACAAAAACAAAATCACATACAGGCTTAACTAATATCCATCTTTTTGTTGAAGCTCCTTGTAATTATCTGAACTTTCTCATTTGTTTGTCATCTTGAAAATTCTGTATTACAACACTTAAAAAGCTTTTATACTAGATTCATGGGGGAGAACTATTTATGATTAAATATTCTATTAATGATTTTTCAATAGTATTAAAAATGTTGGTTTCCGTATGCACTTATCATACAGAGTTAATCTTTCGTAGACATTTGCCTTCTGCAAGATGTCCTATGACAGATGGAAGATCAGGACATAAAGATAACGGTCTGGCACAAGCTGTCACTTCTTGCTGCTTAATGACTTGGGCTGCTGTCAGAGTTAGGAATAGCGGTTGGGAATAGTTCATTGAATTTTGGTAGTTAAAAATAGTTATTATATCAGAATTAATGTGAAGTAGATTTAAAAAGCATTTACAGAACAGAGGGTTATTGAAGTTTATTAACAGTTTATATGTAAATTGATCAAAATATCAAATGGGATCATTTATCAAGTAATTTAATAAAATAGTTTGCATTTCTAGGCCTCATAATTACTTCATTATTCACTTCTTCTGGCTGTTAAATACAAGTAACCTTCCCCTAGTATATTCTAAATTTCAGAAAATTCAGCATTTGAAATTAGTACTTTAAGTTATACATGTAAACCACAAAATAATTGTTAATATATTTTGTAGATGCATCTTTGGCAGACATTACAGTTGTGACTCTGTGTTCACAGGTTTCTGTCAGCTGTACACATCTGGACACTGTGTAATTTTTCCCCATTCTTCTTTGCAAAACTGCTCAAGCCCTGTCAGGTTGCATGGGGATCATGAATTAACAGCTGTTTTTGAGTCTAGTCACTATTACTCAATTAGACTGAGATGTGGAATCTGACTCAACCACTCCAGGATATTAACATTGTTGTTTATAAGTCATCCCTATGTAAGTCTTGCATTATGGTTGAGGTCAGCTTATGCAGGAAAAAAAAATCTTTTCCCAGTGCACTGGTTTCTACCAGATTACATCAGGTCTTACTAAGAATGTATTTTGCTCCATTCATTTACCCTCTTCTCTGACAAAGCATTTAGGGCCTGCTGCAAAGAAGCATTGCCACAGATGCTGCAAGTACCATGCTTCATGGTAGGGATGGTGTGTATTGATAATGTGCAACTTTTGGCTTACACAAAATATGGTGTTTAGTCTTGTTTGCCAGAAAGCTCGATTTTTGTCTCATCAGACCATAGAACCTGCTTAGAGCTGATTTTCAGAGTCTGCCAAGATATCATGTGGATTTTTTTTTAAACAGTGGATATCTCTGTGTCACTCTCCCATTAAGCCGTGACTGGTGAAATACACAAGCAACAGGTGCTGTATTCACAGTTTCTCTAGTCTTATTCACTGTAGCTTGTAACTCCCTCCCCCACTAGTGTTTTCCTTGCTTGACCACCCAGTTTTTGTAAACAGCCTGTTCTAAGCAGATTTACAGCAGTGCCACACCATTTCCATTTCTTAATGACTAATTTAACTGGACAGCAAGGAATATTTAGTAACTTTGATATTTTCTTGTGTCCTACTTCTGACTTAATCTTTTCATGGAGTTACTTGAAGTGATCTTTCGACTTCATTGTATAGGTTAGGCCATTATACTGACAAACTATGAGTTGGATCTTCCAGGTGCAGGGGCATTTATACTATAGCTGAAACCCCTTGATGCAGACAAGTGATCTTCAACTACTTTTGTGACTTCTAAAACCAATTGGCTGCCCCAGTGATTATTTGGAGGCATCTTATTAATACTTAAGTTTTTTTAATTATTTTGTGTTTTATATACTTTGACATTTGAGAGTCTTTTTTCTGTTGATCAGTGTCAAAAAACACTAATTAAATCAACTGTGATTTAGTGCTGTAGTACAATAAAACATGAAAACTTTCAAGATGATGAATACTTTTTATAGGCACTGTATAAACTCAAGATTATTTCAGATTGGAGCGTGGAATCCAACAAGTCTGTCTTGCAATCACAAATACTGTTTGCAATTGCTGTTGAACAAAATTGAAAAAAATTATAAGGGATGTAATGGTACAGTATTTTTTTTTTTTTATATCTGGACATCACTCACCCAGATAGATAGATAGATAGATAGATGTTTAATTGCTGATCTTAGTAAATGTATTAAATTACTTTTACAAGTTCTTTGGATTTAAATTAATTTGGAAAAAGCATAATACAGTACACCCCCAAAATTTGCGGGGGTTACGTTCCTAGAGCACCTGCGAATTGCGAAAAACTGTGAATTTTGGATGTGGTTAAAAAAAAATGCCTATTTTTATAGTTTGAACCCTAAATATGCCCCCAAAACACTTTAATTTAATTTCAAACTCAGCTTAATACATTACCTAAAAAAAAGAATGTAAAGGTAAACCCATATACTGCACAGTACTGTACTGCTATGTCTTCCGCAGTGCTAGAATGTAAAATACCAATGTTACCGCTATATGTAATGTAATTTATACAAGCGCATTTTGATTGCCAGAAGCCTTAGAAGGTGCAGGGCCTTTCGGCGGCATCTTGGGACTTTAACTCTTAAACTGCCACATACTTGGGGGTTTAATGCATCCCTGAACGCCAAATACTTTTTTGCTGCACTTTAAGTAAACGTCACAATTCACAAAGAAAAAGTTACATTTTAATGGAACACTTTTTTCATGCAAAGAGCATCACGATTACTGCAACACTGATCATTTTACACACTGCTAATGAACTGTAAAAACTATTTAATAAACTACTGGAACAATATGTACAAGATGTAACTAACGCCATGGATGAAATCACCGAG
Organism: Erpetoichthys calabaricus; assembly: GCF_900747795.2. Classification (NCBI taxonomy): domain Eukaryota; kingdom Metazoa; phylum Chordata; class Cladistia; order Polypteriformes; family Polypteridae; genus Erpetoichthys; species Erpetoichthys calabaricus. The sequence continues at coordinate 173,805,280 of NC_041396.2, read as the reverse complement.
CCAACTGCGCTTGAACTGGCTGCACACAAGCACACAGAGGTAAGCGCTGATGCTGGCAGGCTATAGTGCAGCGGCTCAATCCCAGAGACAGTCAGGCTGCAGTGCTGCAGGGTGTCATGCTTGGGTCATAGAATTGCACAGAATCACAGGAGATTGTAGAGACAGGAACTTTATTCAAATACTTCAAAAAAACATGTCTCTTTCAGAAGTAAAACAAGCTCAGTAGGCAGTTAGTTATCGATTAAAAGAATAGGCAAACATAGGGGAGCACAACGGGAGCGGGACCCGCATCAGGAGCAGAGGATGTCGGGTTAGAGAAACAAACAAGGACATATGCTTCTCGCGCAATGCAAAAGTCTGAACAGCACATCACGTGACACAGCAGCCGCAAGTAAGCCCAGCAAGTAAGGGAGCAATGTGAAGGTAGTCTATCAGCGTTTTTTAAGAGGTTTTTTTTTTGAAGAACACTCAGCTGGGGATGCATCACAGTCAATCCAGCAGCAAGGAGAAATGAATAACGCTATAGCGGTCCGGTGCCGCTAAGATTCACGCCGTCTAGAAGACGGCAATTTATTTATTTTTATGGTGGAGATTCCAGAGACGCATCCTGCCTTGGCCGGACCCGCACGCAATCACAAACAGAGACAAAAACAAAGCAAACCGGTAATCAAACAGCGAATAAAGAATGTAATGAAAACAAATGAAATAAATGAAAACAACAATACCACCCCTGTTCCCCTTATGGCGATTACACATTAAATACAACAAAGCACAAACAAAACACACAGAGTAAATGATGAAAAACGGCAACGGATGAAATGTAATGATGAAAATAGATAGTCCAGAGATCTGCATGTTGAATGTGAATGTAAGGATAGTCCTACCGCTAGTTCCTGAAATGGTGAAGATGGGTGGATGGGTTCAGGAGCGCTCCTTTCTTTGCAGGATGGCCATGAATCCACTTACAGTCCTCATGTACACAGGCAGAAGACAGACAATCCAGATGCACAAAATGATCCAGGACAAAACGAATAAGTACAGGTAACCCATCAGAAGGCAGGCAGACAGGAACTTGTAACACAAATTACAAAAACTTTTTTTTTGCTTTTGGTCACCGGCCCCCTTTTTAAAAGACGCGCTGACATCCTTTGACCCCAACAGCCCCAGCACCCTCAGCAGAAGACCAATCAGAGCCACTGCTGGGAGTTGCAGTTTCAAATTCTATTGGCTACTTTCACCATCCCAATCCACGTTTTCCAATACAGTTTCTTCCTGGTCTCTCTACAGAGCAGTATTGCCACGATAAAAGCTATAAAAATTGCGGAGGATATTTGCGGTTTCCGCTAACAATTATTAGATCCGCGAATGACTGAGGCTGCGAACTCTGAACCGTGACTGTATTGATTGTACAGTATTTCTAATTAAAAAGACTTTTAAAATCCTGTTGTTTTGTTATACTGAAACTTATTTTTGATTGTCAAATTACAAAACTTCTATGCAAATAATACTGGAAAAAATGCTGTATGGAATACATGTACTGTTTGTATGTATGTGTATATATATATGTATGTACATATATATGTACTGTATGTATGTACAGTACTGTGCAAAAGTTTTGGGCAGGTGTGAAAAAATGCTGTAAACAAAGAATGCTTTCAAAAATGGAAGTGTTAATCATTTATTTTCATCAATCAACAAAATGCAGTGAATGAACAAAAGAGAAGTCTAAATCAAATCAATATTTGGTGTGACTACCCTTTGCCTTCAAAATAGCATCAATTCTTCTAGGTACACTTGCACACACTTTTTGAAGGAACTCGGCTGGTAGGTTGTTCCAAACATCTTGGAGAACTAACCACAGATCTTCTGTGGATGTAGGCTTCCTCACATCCTTCTGTCTCTTCATGTAATCCCAGACACACTTGATGATGTTGAGAACAGGGGTCTGTGTGGGCCATACCATCACTTCCACGACTTCTTGTTCTTCTTTACGCTGAAGATAGTTCTTAATGACTTTGGCTGTATGTTTGGGGTCGTTGTCCTGCTGCAGAATAAATTTGGGGCCAATCATACTCCTCCCTGATGGTATTGCATGATGGATAAGTATCTGCCAGTATTTCTCAGCATTGAGAACACCATTAATCCTGACCAAATCTCCAACTCCATTTACAGAAATGCTGCCCCAAACGTTCACGGAACCTCCACCATGCTTCACTGTTGCCTGCAGACACTGTATTGTACCGCTTTCCAGCCCTTCGACGAACAAACTGCCTTCTGCTACAGCCAGATATTTCAAATTTTGACTCATCAGTCCAGAGCACCTGCTGCCATTTTTCTGCACCCAGTTCCTATGTTTTCGTGCATACTTGAGTTGCTTGGCCTTGTTTCCACGTTGGAGTTATTGCTTTTTGGCTGCAACTCTTCCATGAAGACCACTTCTGGCCAGATTTCTCCGGACAGTAGATGGGTGTACCTGGGTCCCACTGGTTTCTGCCAGTTCTGAGCTGATGGCACTGCTGGACATCTTCCGATTTCGAAGGGTAATAAGCTTGATGTGTCTTTCATCTGCTGCTTTGAAATCTTTGTCTGGGAGAGACCTTGCTGATGCAGTATAACTACCTTGTGTCTTGTTGCTGTGCTCAATCTTGCCATGACATGAAACTGTCTTCCACAACCTCACCTTGGTAGCAGAGTTTGGCTGTTCCTCACCCAGTTTTAATTCTCCTACACAGCTGTTTCTGTTTCGGTTAATGACTGTGTTTCAACCTACGTGTGACATTGATGATCATTAGCACCTGTTTGGTATAATTGGTTGATCATACACCTGACTAGAATCCTACAAAATCCCTGACTTTGTGCAAGTGTACCTATAAGAATTGATGCTGGTTTGAAGGCAAAAGGTAGTAACACCAAATATTGATTTAGATTTTTCTTTTGTTTGCTCACTTTGCATTTTGTAAATTGATAACAATAAACAATCATTATTTATATTTCTGAAAGCATTCTTTGTTTACAGCATTTTTTCACACCTGCCTAAAACTTTTGCACAGTACTGTGTGTGTGTGTGTGTGTGTGTGTGTGTGTGTGTGTGTGTGTGTGTGTGTGTGTGTGTATATATATATATATATATATATATATATATATATATATATATATATATATATATATTGTGGGAGATGGCCGGCTGTCCAGGGAAT
>NC_041396.2:173602083-173797083 GCF_900747795.2 Erpetoichthys calabaricus | reverse complement strand
CAATCCTGTCTCGGAGGTCTACAGACAATTCCTTTGACTTCATACTTGGTTTGTGTTCTGACATGAACTGTCAACTCTGGGACCTTATATAGACAGGTGTGTGCCTTTCCAAATCATGTCCATTCAACTGAATTTACCACAGGTGGACTCCAATTAAGCAGAAACATCTCAAGGATGATCGGAAACAGGATGCACCTGAGCTCAATCTTGTGCTTCATGGTAAAGGTTGTGAATATTTATGTACATGTGCTTTCTCAATTTTTTTATTTCTAATAAATTTGCAAAAACCTCAAGTAATCTTTTTTCACGTTGCCATTATGGGGTGTTGTGTGTAGAATTCTGAGGAAAAAAATGAATTTAATCCATTTTGGAATAAGGCTGTAACATAACAAAATGTGGAAAAAGCAATGCGCTGTGAATTCTTTCCGGATGCACTGTGTATATGTATGTGTGTGTGTATATATATATATATATATATATATATATATATATATATATATATATATATATATATATAATGTGTGTGTGTGTGTGTGTATATGTATGTATGTATATATGTGCATATGTATGTATGTATATTGTGGACAGCAGCCTGGACACAGACAGGTGGTCACCGCTGGTTCAAACACCCACACACGTTTATTGTACATACTCAATATTTACAGTGCAGCACAACTCCAAACTCCCCCAAAGTCCAGGCCTCTTTATCCAATGCCTCGTCTTTGTCTCTGGCTGCCTCCACTCCTCTCTGAAGCCCCCGAACGGAGGTAGGCGGCCCCTTTTATAATCACCCGGATGTGCTCCAGGTGCCTCCCGACAATCTTCCGGGTGTCCCCTTTCCTCTTTCCCCCTCAATTTTTTTGTTTTTAATGAATTTGCAAAAACCTCAAGTAAACTTTTTTCACGTTGTCATTATGGGGTGTTGTGTGTAGAATTCTGAGGAAAAAAATGAATTTAATCCATTTTGGAATAAGGCTGTAACATAACAAAATGTGGAAAAAGTGATGCGTTGTGAATACTTTCCGGATGCACTGTGTATATATATATATATATATATACAGGGGGTCCTCGGGTTATGACACAGTTCCGTTCCTACAATAGTGATGTTACCTGAATTTTGGTGTGTCGAAACACACCCTACCCTAAGTCACTTACCTATCCTAAAACATTTGCAAAATCATAATCTAGAACATAAAAACACAACTAAGCCACAGAAGAAGGAAAAGGACATAAATATGCTATACAGCAGTAACAGAAAAAATGACAAAAAATGAGTGTAAAAAAAAATTCCTTACCTTTATTCCTTCTGATCTCTTTACAGTGTCTAATTTCACTTCCATCGTGATGGCTTTCCTCTTCTTTGAAGCACTGCCATCTGAAGACTCTGACCTTTGTTTAGGAGCCATGATAAGGCCCAAACAAAGCAACACAAATGGAACACTTCCTCCGCGCACAAACCAGACTAGTTTGCCAACTCCCTCACTTATACTCTGCGTTACTGTGTATTCTTCTGCTGCGCTCAACCACACTAGTTCGCCCATGTAGTCTGTTTTATGCAGTTTTCATTATGCTATAACTTATTAAGTTTATTACATAGAGAATTCACAGCACCTTCCCTGCACATAGAGATTTCACTTAAAATTCTTTTTGTTGCCAATAGATCGCAGCACCTGCCCTGCATTCCAAAATGGCAGGGAGATGGTTGTCAGTCGAACAGTTGCAACCTGTTGGTTCCTGAACAGGCGCCAATACGAAGGGTTGCTGCAATATAGTACCTGGAGGGATTAAACATCCCCCAGGGACAGTCCTTCCCTGTTCTCTTCTTTTGTCGTGGCTAGAGAAGGAATGACGTCCATGTCTGGTTGGGACACCTGTCCATTTATTCGGGGCTTCCAGACTGGGTAAGAAACTATTTTATTATGGTTGGGATGTCTGTCCACCCGTTAGGGCTGTCTAATCCAGGTTGGACCTCTTTCCTTGTCTTGGCCGGGATGCTTTTATGTTCGCACGGGGGCCTCCTGTCCGGGAAAAGGATCTTCTGGTCTCCTGGCCGGGGTGCCTGTCCATCCTGTATGCCTCCAACAAAATATATTTTTATGTTATACTTTAAAGATTCTCTTTAACTATTTTCTCTTAGCATGTTAATAAGCTATCTTCTGACAGATGAAATTAAGCAAAAAACGATTAAGTGATCAAAATGAAATATGTTTTAACTACTTATGCATTTGCAATAATTTCTGTATTCCAGTCACAAATGCACATATTAATGTCTGATTTTTCTAATATATTCACTTTGGAATCTGGTTGCATCTTGTGAATAGTCTTTTTTTTTTTTTTTTATATATATCTCTCATTCGTTTTGACACACTAAGCAGTCACAAAGTAGCAGGTGCACAGGTTCCCTATCGCACGGAGGCGATCCCTAATGAGATGGTAGATAATAAAGCCAAATACACAGGATAAATCCTGACACACGCTACGGGGAGCAAAAGTAATAGAAGTTGTCAGCTGCTTCTGCATATCCATTGATTTACGGCTCAGTAAAGCTAAGAGATACACTTTATCTTGAAAGCTACCCTGCTAATGAAATTGGCTTCTTTTTTTCAAAAATTCCATTGGCTTATGGCTGGACTGTTTGTTTAAAATCCCTACTGTTGTGAGTAATATGTGTTTGGATTTTGTTGTTTTATGATTTCATAAGTTGCCCTTTCTGTTTGTTTCAGAATTCTTTGTAGCTGTTAGGGACAAAAAAGTCTTGCTACTTAAAGATCCATTATCGTAACCTTAAAATAGCTTAATACTTGTGTTTTGCTGGAAAGTGCAAACTGCACTTAGAGTTGTATAGTACCATAATTTTAATAATATTTGGAAAATAAAAGATAATTAGGCTTGCTAACATGCCGGTACCTAAAGTGCTGATTAGATTAATTAACCTATATGTTAGCGACTAATGGAAATTAGAGAAGCACTAGACAGTAAAACATTTTGCTATTCACTGATGCTGATGTTTATGCTGCTCTTTTAAAATCTAGAGTGGCCTACTTTGAAGCATTCAAAATTATCCTGTCATTTACAGATGTAACCTAATTGCATGCTGCACTAAGTCTTCAGTGTGCTATGTACAATTACAGCTGCTGGACCTGATTATAGGGTATCATTTTCTGTTGCTGAAAATTGCATCTAAACATTACGCTTTGAAAACCAACTCTATTGAAAGTGTAATGATAGATTGTGACCTTCCACAGGTAGTCCCTACTGCCTTCATGCAATCTCTGTAGTGGGTTTGAATCAAAGGTGGGATAATGTCTAAGAATTGTGTGATGAGCTTAATGGAAATCTCCCAGACCGTTTGTCTGCTAGGTACCATTGCTTATTTCAGACCAACTTTTATCATTTGGTGTGCGATTAATCATTTTATTACATCAGGTTTGTTGTAAAGTGTTGAGTCAGCCTTATTCCTAATGTTGATGTTAGACACCATTACTGTATTCATACATACACCTATGTAAAATTTAAACTTAAATGCTAAAATACCATATAGATTAGATTATTCTATTTGTTAGTGACTTCCCAAATTTTGTTACAGGGTCATAAGGGTAGAACTCACTCATATGTCCACTGAATATTAACTTTTCATAAGATTCAGTTCCCGGTGTTGCTCTTTTCTAAGTCAGGACTGTATGCTGTTTACTGTCATTGTGGGAAAAGAGTAATGGCTTTCTGCCTCATCTTGCCTTGTGAACCTGCACTTGAACAGCCTACATGGCCCCTGCCTTCCTAGCTAGTGACTATGTGCTGCAATCTGTTTCGCAGATTACCACCTCTTGCCAGTATTGGCCTCATATTCTCCACAAACAAAGGGGGTGGGTTATTCTTGGCTGCTTCATGGTCAAGTGTCCCCTTACATCCTGGTGCTTCATTACAAATTTCTACTCAAACCTTACCTTATTCTGTCTTGTATTAGTGACCCTATGCATTACATTTCCTGAGCTCCCATTTCTTGAAAAGAAGTTTTCATCATGGTACATTTTACCTTCTGGGGATTTACTGTGGGATGTTCCTCTTGTGTGTAATATATTCCCATAATTTACTGGTAGGGAAATATGTCTAATGTGAAACTGACTGTTTACAATGTATTGCTGCATAGGTATTAGTTTTTGAAATCAGTTCTATTCAATGTATTCTTATAAGCTTACCTTCTTTTGTAGGCCCAGTGTACTATGTATTAATTACAAATAAATCCATTCTTCAATCCACATTCTGTAATCTGTTTATCCTGTTCAGAAAAATGATGAGGTGGAGCCTCATCCAGCAGCAAAGAAACCAAATAATTAGATTGGGATTGGATAAGAAAAGTAAATAAATAAATAAATAAACTTAACCATTTGCAACAACAGACTCCAGAAACTGTCATATTTGAAATATCTAATTTCAATTAAGATAATATTCTTAACATTGTACGATAATACACAGTGAAGTATTAAGAATAACCCATCAGTTTATCTGTTTTTATCTGATACATCTTCAAGTGATGAGACAGGTCCGTAGCAGTATGAATCTTATTTAAACTGGTACATTCATGCTTGGAAAGGCATATGTGAATGTATTGCTATGCATGTGGAGAACTTGGGGCTGCTGATGTGGAATTAGCATGCCTGTATTCATATGTAGACATGCACGGTCTCGCCAGTTTCCTCATTAGCATTCCGGGGTGTGTAAAGCACCTGCACCCCTATCAGTTAATAAAAGAGACTGAGCAGAGAACTGGGATCAGATAGGAAAAGAAAAAGGGGTGTGTACCAGCAAAGTGCTAGTTGGCTCTGTAAGGATGCAAGGGGAATGGAACTGCAAGGGTGGCTCAGAGTGTCCCAGCCAATGCCAGTGGAGGTAGTCCAAGTGAGAGCCAGGAGTGTGGGATGACAGCTGTCAGTGTAACTGCCTGGCTGCAAGATGTGAAAGGGTGAGCTTGAGGAGATGGATGAGAAAAGGCATTCTAGGCTGACAGGAGACAGAATAAACTTGAAGCCCGTACAATTTCACTGTTGGATTCTATGGAATTTATTTATTATTTATTTTATCCACATGGATGCACTGGTTTATATGGAAGTGTTATTGACTTATCGAGAAGCACGGCACTATTTGCATTTTGGGGTTTTTGAAACCTTGACCGTTTGTAAATAAAAATACTATGTGCACTTTTATATCATCTCTTGCTTGTTTGTGTCCTCATTGCTCGGTTCATCTTAATAACTATTGATGGTTCCGCTGTGGCCAAGATAGACCATCACAGTTTTGCTTTATTGAAGTTAAGTACATTTATAATAGATTTTCCCCCTATAAGCTACTTATTTTGTTATGTACATATGTCAGTAGATGTGTATTGTACAGGTCCTACAAATGTGCAGGTATAAAAATTTTAAACATAAGCTTCTACAATATATAACATTCTTTTTTGTAGTTAAATGTAATTAAATAAAAATATATTGTATATGGTAAGACTCAACATATAATGAATATGTGTTTTCTTTATGACCAGGTTTCTAAAGCTATTGAGCCAAATTTTACTTAAGTAAATTTTAAAGCTGTGACAAAATATTTTTTTCTTATAGGTATATGATGTTGATAGATGGTAAAAATGAAGTTCATATGATTGACAGAGATAATTCTGTATTTCATATTGCAAATTTGGAATTCCCCTACCGGAAGGATCCTAAAATTCACTTGGTAAACACGTTATTAGATGGGGTAAGTGTACATTGTCTATGTATGTCTCTTAGCAAAGTTTAGTTTCATATAAATTATTAGGCATACAGTGAATGATATTGTGAAGGCAAATTGCTTTTAAAAATATTGTTTTTATATCTTGATAGTATTTCCTCTGGAGCAAAATTCATAAAGTACACTACTGGCAAGAATTCTGAAATCTAGATTCTGAATAATCAAGATCACTAAATTACACAGTTTGTATCTGAATATGTTTATATTCTTTATACAACAACATGACATCTTTCTGTTTGATCTGCAGTAGTGTTTTTAAATACAAAATGACAACCAGACAAAGTATCATAAATGAATGGGATGTATAATGAGTTTATGAAAAATGGTTTGAGATGCATAAAAGCACAATATTAAATTAGTAATTTCTTTCTGCTTGCATATATTAGAATAATAAACATTAAAAGCTTCTTATAGGTCAAAAAGTGAGAGCAATTACAAGTAGTATTGCATAAGAGATTTTTGTTATATCAAGGGTTATACAATATATAACTGTCACTGTACCACAAGGAAAAATGCAGCAAAAAGGTGATCAGCTACTTTAAACCTGCAACGAATTTTAATAGAAAATGGATATTTATGAACTCTAAAAATTGCCGGAAAAATTTAGATTTTTTTCCATTCACTAATTTTGGAAGGTGGTATGTTACACATCTTGTGATTCAATTTCTTCTGGAAATGTGAGGATTAATTTAAAGTGATCAGGGTATTTTACTTTATTAGAGTTAGCACAGAAATTCTAATATTAGAGTAGACTTTTAAAGGTTGGTCATCATTTAGATTGATTTTGATCTGGGTGACACTTGCCATTTTGGCATATCTCTTCGGTGTTAATATGTGCTGTGTTTCAGCAAAAGTCAGGGCACAGGTAGCAGCAGTTGTGGTTCTCATGCTCTTAACAGCAAAGTGGCCCTGGGTTTGTGTCAGTTCCAATTTATTTGACAGTTATTATTAGGCATGAGGCAAATACTTCTATCCCATGATACATTTTATATACTGTGCTTCAGGTTTTATGATACAATATTCCCAAGATATGAAGTCTTCATAAAAGAAATCTGTATATTTAATATTTCTTATCATGAGGCATTCTTTAATCAAATATAAATTGAAAGTAATATGCAGAGTTATTAAATATAACTTAATATGCACATGTTTTTGTAAAACCTTTCTTTTGAATTAAAATTAAAATAATCTTAAATATTACAATGAACACTAAGATGAAAAGTAGTGCTGGGCGGTATGACCAAAATTCTATATCATGGAATCTTTCGAAATTATACCAGTTTCAAGGTATTCAACGGTATTTTTTTCCCCATGCATGAGTGGATGTTAACCACATTTTCCACTGCAATTACTGCAGTAGACGGGCTAAGAATAACCTATTCCACTGTCATGAGAATTGCACATTGTACAAAAAAACATTTTAATGTGCACACAAGTATTAATACAGGTTTGCATGGCCCCATAAAGTGATAGTTTTCAAGGGGGTGGCACTAATGAAGAGAAGGAATCACATTGCATTACAGTTGCAGTCAACATATAGAACCTTTTTACTGAACAAATTTTGCAAACAACTTAAACTAAAATTTTGACAACATATTTTTAACCATCCAAAGAGGCATTTAGACTTAGTAAAATATCCAGAGGTTCTTGTCAAAAGTTGTATTGCACTGAATATGTCTTAGAAAAGGAATAAATAGTAACTATTTTTTGTAAACCAACTACACTTTCTGTTAATGTTAACAATCTCTGTCCACTGACACGTTATCTGTATGGATTGTAATGGCGTTGGTTATCTCGATCCACCGCTTGCTTTTTTTGTCGTTAGCAGTACCTCTAGCAAAAACGTCTACAAGTGACATCTGACTTGAGTGTCCTGTTGCTTTTTCAGTTTTACCTGAGGATGTGGAGGGTGCCAATCTTAGTTCCATGCATTCATGGTACTCCAAAGCATGTTTGCGGCTAAGGTGGTGCAGCAAATTGCATGTGTTACTGCCTCTGGCGACAATTTTAGCTCGACTGCATTTGCAGTAAATAGTTGTTTGGTCCACATCCGACCTTTTAAAACCAGACAACAGACACGGCTCCTTTTTTCGGCAAAAGTTCTGTGTCATCATGTTCAACTTTATCGTCTGCTACAGCTTCAGTTTCAGAATGTTCTCTGTCCATTTTCACTGCTCAATACCTCCACTAACGCATGTACTCCATTGCATGCGTGTTTAGCGGTGTAGCAGTGAAAAAGGTCCCCCCTTAAACAGTTTCTCGATGCGCCACATTCCGAACGTTGTTTAGGCTATTTAAACCAGTGTTGCGGTATAAGAAAAATCCATATCATAACAAAAATAAACTGTTTTCGGTATGAACTGGGATACCTCCCAGCACTAATGGAAAGGCACATACCAAATGACAGTTAAACCCAAGAATGGGTGTGTTTATTTAACAATTAAAGTTCATACTCAGAGAAGTAGCAGCTGCAGGGGCATCGAGAACCAATGATTGAGTCAGGGAAATGAAAAAACAGAAGGTGAAGAGCAGTTTTCCCCTGTGTGGTTTAGTGGCAGGTGTAAACCATGGGGCAGGGGTCCCCAGTGGATTTAGGAGCAGGTAAAGACCTCCCCTGTGGGGTTTTGTGTCAGTCAGTGAGGTGAAAGTGTGTCTGGGGGGGGGGGGGGGGGTCTGGAGTTGGTTTGGGGCCCCCCATGGGGTTTATTAAAATAAACAAAAATATATTGGGGTTCGTAATGGGCCCGGGGAATCTTAGCCCTCTTGTTGGTCCTGAGCACGGTCCATCTATTATCACCATGGGAAATGCCTAATAAAATAGCAGACATCAACTGAAAAGTCACCACTACTCCTGATCATCTCTCAATGTCAAATGTGGTCTCTCCCAACAATCCACTAAAGACCATTTATCTTCTGCAAGGTCTTTTATTTATCCTATACTCTATGAGTCTCCAGCTGTATTCTTCAACCTTTATTTGCTTATAAGATGCATCATAGATAATCCTGGAGTGTGTGAAATGTAGAACTCAATTTACCTGTATGACAGGTTCCCGCCAATCATGCTTTCATCCCTGCCCATCTTCATGGAAATCTGCTGAAAACAACAGTATTAATATTAAATATTTGCACTAGTAGCATAATATGTATTGCATGTTGATTAGCACATGCAAATCAGAATTTCACTGGACTCTGTACACATGACAGTAATGACCCTATACAACTAATATAAATAGAGCTAAATCTACCTTATAGGTGAGGTGGTCATTATCATCACGCAGTCCTTAAGGGGAAGGTTTTTGTCAATTCTAATAGATATAGCCATTGTCTTTAATAAGTTAACTATTTGGATGATCTATGTCCTCCAACTTGTGGGAATCTCCAAGGGTAATCAACCCCCATGCCCCAGATCTGACATCCAATTGCAACTTGCATGGTTTTTTTAAATGGGATCTCAACACACTCTTCAATTTGACATCCAAGCATGACTTATGTGTAACCTGTGTGCTCTACGACTTGCCATTTGCGTGCATAAAACTCCAAAAGAGATCACCCCAGTTTTGCAATAATATATATGCAGTTGCCTTTAAGACTCGAGTCTTAAAGTCTTCCAGTCTTATTTCAGTCTTATTTAAGTACACCTTGAAAAAAGATCGAATATGATGATAAAAAATGTACTTTGGTGGTCCCAGTAGAGTTTGATTTGAAACAATTATTTTTCTTGTACAGCCCAAGGAGTGCCTCAATGGGCTTTAACAAGCACTATTTTGACAGGCCCCCCAGTTTTGACTATATATAGAGACAAGAAAAGACTTCCAAGAACCTAGTAGGGGAAAAAAAAAGGACGAAATCTTGGGAATGGTAATTCAGAGAGAAACCCGTTCTAGGTAGGTTGGATGTGCAATGGATGTCAAAAAATGGGGTAAATGCAACACATAAAACATGCCAGTGGATGCAGTAGGGCATTTACGAAACAAGGTTGTAATTTGCAATACATGTCCAAGGATATGACTCACTAAATTAATTGTGTGTGTGTGTGTGTGTGTGTGTGTGTGTGTGTGTGTGTGTGTGTGTGTGTAAAACTGCAGTCCCAACCCACTTTCATGTGAGGTGTCAGCTGCTGTGTGCCAGCAACTTTCAACTTCACATAACTATATAGACAGTGAATAACTGTTCTGCCAAAATTCACTTAGTTGGACATGTTGTACCTATGTTCTAGTTTTTCAGTCAGATTTTTAAATATCCTGATTTCGATGTGTAAAGCCGGCATTTCTTAACACGAACATCCTTCATGTTTTTACAGAATACGTTTTTTTGTTTTCACATTTCAGCACCTCAGTGCATTTTGGCATTTAGACACTGCCCAGATGACTTGCTGAAGTTCAAACTGAGCATCAGAGAAAGGTGATTTAAGTGACTTGGAACGTGGCATGGTTGTTGGTGCCAGATGTGCTGGTCTGAGTATTTCAGAAACTGCTGATCTACTGGAATTTTCATGCACAATCCATCTCTGTGGTTTACAAAGAATGGTCCGAAATAATGAAAATATCTACTGAGCAGCAGTTCTCTGGGCAAAAATACCTTAATGCCAGAGGTCAAAGTAGAACAGTCTGACTGGTTTGAGCTGATAGAAAGGAAATAGTAAGGGAAATACCCACTCGTTACAACTGAGGTATGCAGAAGAGCATCTCTGAATGCACGACACGTCAAACCTTAAAGCACTGGGTGCCATTCCTTTCTGCTAAGAACAGGCAGCTGAGGCTACAATTTGCATGGCCTCACAAAAATTGGACAGTAGAAGATTGAAAAAACGTTGCCTGGTCTGATGAGTCTCGATTTCTACTGCGACATTTGGATGGTAGGGTCAGAATTTGGTGTCAACAACATGAAAGCATAGATCCATCTTGCCTTGTTACAATAGTTCAGGCTGGTGGTGGTGGTGGTGGTGTAATGGTGTGGGGATATTTTCTTGGCACACTTTGGGCCCCTTAGTACTAATTGAGCATGGTTTAAATGCCACAGCCTACCTGAGTATTGTTGTTGACCATGCATATCCCTTTATTACTGCAGTGTGCCTATTTTTTGATGGCTACTTCCAACGGAATAATGCGTCATGTCACAAAGCTGAAATCATCTCAAACTGGTTTCTTGTGCATGATAATGAGTTCACTGTACTCAAATGGCCTCCACAGTCACCAGGGGCCTCATGTATAACGGCGTGTGTAGAATTCACACTATAACATGGCGTACGAACAAAAGCGGAAATGTGCTTACACACAAAAAAATCCAGATGCATAAATCTGTGTGTACGCCAACTTCTATGTTCTTCTGCTACATAAATCCCGGTCAGCTTGAAAAGTAACGCACGTGCATGTGCCTGCTGTCCTGCCCCAACTCCTCCCAGAATTACGCCTCTTTGAATATGCAAATCAATATAAATAGCCCTTAAGCTCAGCCTTCTGTGAAAAGACAATGGCAAATGCACGGGGGAAAATAGAAGAATTTCAGCGAATACCAAGTGGAGGCAAGGAAAAACTTACTATTTGTTGGTTTAAACAGTGATATGATCAACAAAAGGAAGTTGATTGAGTGACATAGCATGCCAGAATAACTCGAAGCTCAAGTTCACTAAGTCACACAGTGCCTGAAATAAAAAAGAAGTTGTCAGATATCAAAGTCACCGTGAAAAGGCGAGTCCGTAGCCCACCGTCTGAGTGTCATATGAAAGCGTGTTAGGGTACAGAGAAAAAAAAAAGGCACAAAGTGGGAAAAAGCACGAAATGTCAACTTTAATCTTGAAATTTCCACTTTAATCACGTGGTTTATTTTGTCATTAAAGTAGAACATCATAAACTTCATCTTAAAATTGTTTAATTTACTAGTTTCTCAAATCCCATCGTAACTAAAGTAACACGTTAAATGCTTTGTTCTGTATTTGATCTTCTATGTGCTCTCTGTGTGAATCACTACGTGCTTCCGGGCTTTCTCTTCCTCCAACAGGACACAGAATCCATTACATTTGTAATATTACAGCTCTCTGAATAATTAAAATACTGAGATGTATATGTGATATAATTTTCATGATGATCGGAGTTAAAGCATGTTATTAAACATGGGAACACGGTGGCGCAGTGATTGTTCATGTCTCACGCAAGATGCTTATTGCACCATGCACGACCTTCAATGAAATAATTTACTGCAGCAGTACTGTCTCTTTCAAACGCACTAGCCCCCAATTCCTGTCCTTACTTTTCTTTCTCTAAATACCCAATCACCACACAATCAGCTCTGTAATAGACGTTAAGCCATCTGTAAGCTTAGAACGCCGATTCTTCAATACTTTTAAGGAACATTGAAATATCTTCGTAGTACGTGTTTAATTATTCTATATATTCAGTGTCGCACCAGACCCATCAAGAATAAAGCGCGAGGCAGGACAAAATCCGTGAACGGAGCGCCAGATCCTTGCTAGCGCAGCGATACCATGTCCTCACTTGTTTTAATTATTAACAATATAGATTGTTTAAATGAAGTTAAACTTTTATCTGTATCATATAATAAACATATTTTGCTGAATTTCATCTTAAAAATGATATTGTCATCATATGTAAATACGCGCTTTATAAAGTGGCTCAGGTTGTGCAATATTATAACTGTCTCAAGTTTACAGTGAGATAATTGTACAAGTACAAACAGTTCTACAAGGAGCACTTGATGGACTGATTGAGTGCATTTTTAGTTCTTGGAATGAAACTGTTTCTGAACCGTGAGGTCCATACAGGAAAGGCTTTGAAGTGTTTGCCGTGTGAGAGCAGTTCAAATAGGCAGCATGGCTGAGGCATCGTGTGCTTGATGCTGTATACCGATAATTCTCTGCTGTAGACCTGTGATTCCCCACTCAGATATAGTGATATAAATACTCCGAGTGGTGCAGTGAGAGTAATTTGGAAAAAGATGATCCGCTGTGGCAACCCCTAACGGGAGCAGCTGAATGAAGAAAAAGAAGGTGCAGTGAGAGTAACAACGCTAAAGCAGCTATGGTATTTGGAATACTTTGGCTCTTCCATGGACCATTATATTGGTACAGGTTAATTACAGTCAGATGCATTAAACTAATAAACAATATGCATTTAGTTTCAGTGTACAGTGGAACCTCGAGATACGATCACCTCTGTATACGAGAAATTCAAAATACGAGGAAAGTATGAGTGAAAAATTCAGATCTAAATACGAGCATTGGCTCGCGTAACGAGCCACGAGCCAGGCTGTGGGTATAGCTCGCGGCTTAGCGAGGGGGCGTGGTAGCAGTTGTGAGCCGCGATCTGCGGTGTCTGCGTTTCTCACTTAAGTGCACAGGTGGGAAACTGCCCACATCCATGATTGTTCCTGTGGCTGATGGGCTGCAGCTGCCATGTCCCTCCCGCATATATAGAGAAGCGTGAGCCGGTTAAGGGGAAGAAGAAGTGAAAGAAAAGAGAGGAGAGAGAACGGAGGTTGCAGACAGGCAGGCAGCAGCAGCAGCAGCAGCATGAGGAGGAGGAGGAGGAAGAAGTCGGTGCGGGAGAGCGAGCGAGTGCAGGTTCGCATGTAGCTGAACAGTGAGCTGAACAGGCGAGCCAAACAGCTGAAGCAGGACGGTGTAGAGAAGGTCAGCTGCATTAAGAGTGTCTCGCCTGTTGCAGAGCCCGCAGGTGAGACGCTAACAGAGAAGAAGCACCGGGGATTGTCATCTGTTTTTTAAAGACTGCATCCTTTTGACGTTTTAACCTTGTGTTAAAGGATTGTTATTCTTGTGTATTTTAAACCTCCACTTCACAACTGTTTTAAGGATTATTTATTTAAAGATTTATTGAATGCTCTACTGCACTTTGGACACCTGTTTTGACTCTTTTAATAATCAGTTATATTATTTACCAGTGTTATTTATTAAAGGTAGACTACAGTATATATAATTTATCAGTGTTATTTGTTAGGAAAATAGATTTTTATGTTAATATATTTGGGGTGCGGAACGGATTAACTGGATTTCCATTATTTTCAATGGGGAAGTTTGTTCTAGATACGAGAAATTCGCTATACAAGCTCAGTGCTGGAACGAATTAAACTCGTATCTAGAGGTTCCACTGTATATGATAAAGCTGCGTCAGGGATATGGATCTAAAAAAGAAAGGGTAACCACACAGAAACAGTAGCACTGCTTTGACGCTGGGTGCCGCCAGTCTGCAAAACCAAGTGGAGAACTTGCGTACGCCAGGGTTGGAGCTACCATGGAAATGTGCGTGGCTTTACTCCAAGTTTAGGTTTTATACATCGCGATTTGAGCATGGAAATGTTCGTACATAAAATTTTTGTGCGTACGCACTGTTTATACATGAAGCCCCAGGGCTCAGTCTAATAGAGTACCTTTGGGATGTGGTGGAAGTCGGATACATGCTGACATGGTCAGTATTTAGTAACACCCCCTTTGGCAAGTATCACAGCTTGTAAACACTTTTTGTAGCCAGCTAAGAGTCTTTCAGTTCTTACTTTAGGGTATTTTCCCCGTTTTTGTCCTTGCAAAAGGCTTCTAATTCTGTATGATTCTTTGGCCATCTTGCATGCACTGCTCTTTTGAGATATAATCAAAGATTTTCAGTGATGTTTAGGTTGGGGGTACTGAGAGGGCCATGGCAAAATTTCTTACCTTTATGAACTGAGGAAACAGCTACCTGAAAACTCTTGGCATTTTTATTCTTGTAACCTTGTCCTGCTTTGTGATTGTCAGTTATTTTATTTTTCAGAGTGCTAGGCTTAGAAGAGGTTTAGAAGAGCCCGTGGCTGCTGATTGTGGGAACAAGGTTTGAGGAGTCAGAGAATTTATACAGCTTTGCAATTTGCATCACTTGGGGGTTTCCTAATGATGACTGTGAACAAGCCATATACTTAACAGCTGATTAAGGTCGGGACCTTGGTTAAAGGTATCTGAGACTCAAATATCTTGTGGTGCCCAAACTTTTGCATGGTGCTTTTTTTTTTTATTTTCTCGTATAAAAAGTATTGGGAAAGCATTGTAATCATCCATAGATTTGATGTCTAGATTTTGATGAATGTTGATGTTTTAGACCTCCCTGATTTTGTTGTATTCGAAGTATAGGTAAAGTATTGGAATCCTTCAAAAATTCCATTTCGAGATTTTGATGATGAAAATGCCATTTTTTTTTAGAATTATGTCTCTCTGTCTGTGTGTATATAAACATGATGACTTCAGTACGTTTTCATTTAGGAAAACCAAATTTTGCATACAAGTATTAGGTACTAAATGCAGATTTCTATCAACTTTTGGACAATTTCTTTTAACCAGAAGTGGTACTTTACCTTTTATTCATGCAGCTGAAGAATCCTATTTATTTAACTTTACATTTATAATAATTGTTCAATATATTATTAATATGACTTGATTTGTTGTTGATGGTTCCTTAATGTAAATAATATAAAAATACAATCACTGTCTTATGGTTTACTCCTCAAATATCCATCTCCATATCTGAGTAAACAAGAAAATCTAGGGGAGACCACTCCCGATTTTTTCACTGTACAATTGTATAAAACAAAAACAATACACTAATCTTGTATAACATGCTGAAAAGAAATGTGTCATCTTTAACAATATGCGTTTTGATGATCAGTTCATCTTCTACTCATTTACCTATTAACAGTGTCAGACTTTTTAAGCAAGGGTGCCCAAGCTTTTGCATGCCACTGTATACGTAGTAAGTACACGAACTGCAAGCTATAGGAATAGCTCCTTTGCTAGATGAAACTTAGCAGTTAAAAAAAAAAAGCAGGAACAACAAATTGTATAAATTAATCTCTCTTTTTACCCTTTTCAGTTATATCCTAAATGTAGTACAAGTGAATCACTTAAACTTCTTCTAATGAAAATAATATATTCTCAAATTTAACATTATGTCTGGTTTACTCGATTCAGTTAAGTATTCCTTTTTGTGTTTTTTATTAATTGCACATGCAAGCTTTGTTTTTATTTATTTATTTTTGCAATATAATAAGGCAGATAATAAAGCTGTAATACATCATGTTTTACTTTTAACTTATTACAGCAGTGAAGCTTACAGGTTGCATGTTTATAGCCGACTCATGTAATGAACTGAATGTTTTTACTTTTGGTTTTGTTTTCTCTAGTGCTTAAAGTGGAAGAAAATAACTATGTGTACTATGTTTTAGAGTCTTCTTAAATGATCCGAGAGCCCCATTCAAAGTCTGTATATGCAAATGAATGTGTAAAGATTTTTGAAGAGAAGTGCGGGGGGAGACGTGTTTGGGGGGGATTGGGTATCCCTGTTCATTTGTCTTGGATCCGAGCACACCATTTTCGTCTCTGATTCTCTCTCTTCCTGCCTTTTTTGTTTGTGGTGAAGAGACACCAATTCTCACAGCCACAGGACTGGCACTCAAGCATTGAGGCACTTGCTAATCATTAAGCTTAATGTCTTCCTTGACCTTCATGGAACTTTCTATTTTACATTTCACTTCACTGTACAAGACAAATGTATTACATCATGATCCGGGGAACTGCCTCTTCTTCAGTCGTCACGTATTAACTAATTTTCTATAACATCACGAAATTTCAGCTTTTTAGCTTAAATATTCAGAATTGGACATTTATGTTTGTTTGTAGGTGGAAAGTCCAGTTTTATTTTAGTTGATTCTGAAAGCTTTATTGTATAATATTCTGAACAGATAATAGCAGACATAAGTTGCTGGAACATTAATTTTGAGAAAAAGATGTTTGAATGATACAACCATATTATCAATACGTTGTATACAAATCTTTTAGGGTATCAGTACCAAGAGAAAATATGATTTTTATGTATTGGTACAACTGATATATCAGCCTTCTAAACTGGTACTATATTCTAAAGAAGTACTGAAACACCAGATTCTGCCTTAATTGGCAATATTTTATAGTAGAAGTTGTTGCGGAGAGCACAGCATATAAAGATCATTTGGAAGTTACTATAATTTCATTTCCTTTTGCTTCCCTCAAAAATCTTACAATATTTTACTTATATTTGAAATTCATTCACAAAAGTGAAAGTTGAATAGTGGGTAATTCTTCTGTATCACAGAAGGAAAATGTTGTCCTATTCCAGTAGAGGGGGCAAAGTTGTTCCTGGAGGGCTGCCATGGGTGCAGATTTTTTTTTTTTTTTTAGCTAAAACACAGGCATGCTCGCAAAGTACATGTGTACTGAAATGGCTTTGTGAGCATGCCCGTGTCGATCAAACAGAGAAAGTTCGCAGTCTACTTGTGACTTTATGCTGTAGGAAGATAAGTAAATGAATCAAGGGAAATACCATTCGATCTGGCTTTTATGTAAGTAACATATAAATGTTTTTTTAATATAAAGACCTTCACAAAACATAATCACAAGCAAGACATTGCATGATAACTTGGCGAACTCTGTAAGCTCTGCTTTTTCTTTGAAGGACAGGTGTGGGGCAGTATGACGCCCGACCTGTTGCTGCATCCAAAGGGTGCCATCTTTCGCCTTTATGCCTGGTGCAGCTGTGTTGTTCTTATATGTGAGTAGACGTTTCTTGCAGGGAGGGCTTCTGTTCTCTGTTTCTGATGTAGAACCCTCATCCTTATCTGAGTTCACCTCTGCTATAGGACATCTTTATTTGAAGACATCAATGTCAGATCGGGGCGAGCGTGAACGTGACTGAGAGAATAAAACTGAATTAAAAAAAAAAAAATGTAATACCATAAATTTATACCGGCTGTTACAGACTCAAATCAAATGTATGTTTTTATTCTATAATAGTAAGAATAAGAGCAGCTCATTACTCAAAATGGAGGCGGCTGGGATCAAACCGTGAACGTCTTGATTATGAGTCAGCAGTTCCTACCGCTGCACCACCAAAGTGGTCATATTAAGGGAGGGTCAATGTTGCACCCTAACGCGAGTTCTTTTTCTGCAGTTATACATGTATTTTTGAATAAAAGTGCACTTGTTTTGTTATACTTGTACCTTTTATACCTTTTATTTGATATTTGGACTTCAGGCTTCACAAATTATACACTTAATGTCTACATTTTATCAATTATTACTAAAACATTAAAAACATTTCTGTTTTAACGATGTGTTTACATAGATTGTTGTAGACATGGAACACACATGAAATACATGTTTTCCAAATAACGATATATTATTTACCCAGTACAACTCCAGGCAACTCACACACAGGTAAACAGAACTTTCTGCCCTTACTGCATTGGTGGGGGAGTGGGATAGCAGGCTGGTTGCTGCTTTTGCCGATCGACACATTTACAACACAAAAGATGCTGATGGAGAGGTGCAAAGGGATTTAAGGTGGGCCAGTATTATGAGTTTTTTCGTAGGGTTTGGTAATTCTAGTGTTAAGAAGAAGCACTTATTGCTCAAGTAACATTTCTGCTTCATTTTAGTTGTCTCACTTATTATGATTTCGAACCGTTATTGCTTATTTTAGTCTTAAACAGCTATATTCTTGGTTTTTAATTGCTCCTTATTAGCAATAAGATGCAAATCACAAAGGAAACCAACAGTTCTCCATTTAGCTTGTTTCCTTTTACACCTGTGTGTATTTAAATTGCACTATTTGGTTTAATTATACACTTTGAAAGAAAAGAGAACAGAAAAAAACTGAATCATTACTCATCTGTATCCATTCGAGAAACTAATCAAAGCATCTTTGTACTTTGGCAGTAATTTGTTAATGTTGCACTTAAATAACTATTGTAGGGCTCTCTTAACCCTTTAGGTGCTTCAGTGTTTTTCTGCAGGAACATCTGCCTCCATCTGATTATAACATGTTCAAATCAATTTTTAAGAATATGGCTGTGCAACTAGAAAAACAAAAAGTAGTGAGTGTTGTGGAAAATACTCAGTGAATAAAAAAGAGTCTTGAGTTATCATTATATATGAACACCAAACATGGATGTCCTGTATGTACACCTACATGTGGAGTCCCATGTTCTCTGTTTTAGTGCTTCTTGGCACAACAGAAAGCTTCCTTTAAACTCTATTAGGGCTAATTGTATTTTTTGTTTTTTTTCTCCCAGGGCTGAATAGTTTTCCAAAAAGTATCTTTTGTTAAAAAATAACACAAAGCTATGGTTTAACATATCAAATCAACAAAAAATATTTACTTTTGACAAATGTTACTGTCTTGCATGTTGTATGAGCCTGCATACTATGTGATTTCACATACAGTACTATTATTTCACATACATATCACATGCATGTTACACAGCAAAGTCCTGCAAAGTATGATATCGCTCAAAGCAGCTAATAGCATGCATTGCCACATTGCACTGCTTACAACATGTGTTGCATTGGTGTTTCCTTTTCAATTGTCTGTTGCTGCACTTTCTCACATATATTGTTAGTGTGTACTGTACTTTTGACATCGTGCCATGCCACTGCCACCAAGATTTCCGCCCGCATGAAAACCATATTGTCATCTCTTTTCATCTTCAGCCTCCTGTCTGGCTTCAACTTAGAAGCCATGTGTCTCCTGTTCACCCTCACTGTGCCACAAGCTCCAATTACCCTTCTCTGTAGCTCCATGAACAATTCTGGGCATGTATAAAAATTGTCCATGTACACAACATGACTCAAATGTTCATAGCCCTGAAGCGGCTCCAGCACAACCTGACTTGTCAAGGGACAGTTCTCTCTTTGAAAGGAATACTTTCCTGTATATGTAATTACTTTCAGGCAGAAACCAGTGTTTGCTTCTGCCAGTACAAAATCCTTTATGCCATACTTTGTGGGCTTGTCTGGCATATATTGGCAGAAAAAAAGGCTTTCCTTTTATTTTATCATAGATTCATGCACAGGCAAATCACGGCCAGGCTGATAAAATTGTTTATATGTTAGTTCCACAATGTCAAGCAGGGGCTGAACTATATACATGGGGTTATAACCTGGCTCACCCCTTGGGATTTGCTTCTGGTTATCACAGAAGTGAATAAAACTTTGCAGCGGCACGTACCTATCACGCGGCATAACCTGTCCAAAGCCAATGCTCCCTGAAATTATATCGTCAATCTAGTCCCATCTCTATTTGGAATGCCACAAAGCCTTTCATCTCCTCTTTTGTTGTGGGTTTCCATTTTGAAAAACGAGAATGCGGTACAAGCGCAGCCCGTGATTCAAACAATTGCTCTGCGTACCTGTTTGTCTCATCTGACAGTAGCTGAAAAGCAGCATCAGGGGAGAGCAGCCTGAAGTAGTCCAGTGGCTGGTAATCTGTCGTGTCCAACAGCAAGCCATGCTGTCTTGTGAAGTCCGGTAGCCAGTTTGGCTGCTACGGATCAATGTCTGGGTATTCCTCCCACACGAACCTTGCCGTAGGTGCATCAGCTGCGCAAATGTGCTCACCTGGCAGCCGATCAGCTGGGGCGGCATTGGCTGGTGTCCGATCAGCTGATGCCTCCTCACTCTCCTGTTCGATCACTGTCAACAAAATCAGATTCTGAAAAATCAGAGTCCGACTCAGCGATAATGCGCAAAACATCGTCTGCTGAGTATTTTCTTTTCTGCACTCACTTTGCTTCCTCGTGATATGTCAATGCCATCTTGCCTTTGTTTACATTTGTTTACATTACACTCACGCACACGCAAGGATTAGATGGCGAGTCAATGAGTCTAACATTCTTCCAAGCAGAGAGGGAATGCCTGTGACATAACAGTGAGTTTTGTCACCATTAACAGCTGATTGTCGCCCTCTACCCCTGGATGTTGACTTTTGTCGACATGCACCCTCAACTCCTCCTGTCGACAAAAGTCGACATCCGCCCTAAAAGAGTTAATCAGCTAGTTTCATTTACATATATTGACTCCAACCATTCCTTCAGTTGTTTGACCACACTATTGGCTAATGCTACTGTTAATTGCTTCTGCTTCATCTTTCGTTTGCATACAGCATTCATATAATGACTAGGAAGCATTTCAAACAAACCGATCAGTATACATATCAAGGTTATTATAGTTAACGAAAACTAAAATCAAAACAGAAACTATTGTTAAAAAAACATTTTCATAAACTGAAATAAAATAATTAACAAAACCGAAATTAAAAACTAAAACGAAACTATTAAAGTAGCTGGAAAGACTAACTGAAATAAAACAATAATTTACTAAAATATTTTTAGTTTTCGTTTTTGAATGAATATTCTTGCCGTTAGTCTTTAATACAATACAATACAATACAATTTATTTTTGTATAGCCCAAAATCATACAAGATGTGCCGCAATGGGCTTTAACAGGCCCTGCCTCTTGACAGCCCCCCAGCCTTGACTCTCAACAAGACATGGAAATAAAACAATAATTTACTAAAATATTTTTAGTTTTCGAATGAATATTCTTGCCGTTAGTCTTTAATACAATACAATACAGTAATCCCTCCTCCATCGCGGGGGTTGCGTTCCAGAGCCACCCGCGAAATAAGAAAATCCGCGAAGTAAAAACCATATGTTTATATGGTTATTTTTATATTGTCATGCTTGGGTCACAGATTTGCGCAGAAACACAGGAGGTTGTAGAGAGACAGGAACGTTATTCAAACACTGCAAACAAACATTTGTCTCTTTTTCAAAAGTTTAAACTGTGCTCCATGACAAGACAGAGATGACAGTTCCGTCTCACAATTAAAAGAATGCAAACATATCTTCCTCTTCAAAGGAGCAAACAAATCAATAGGGCTGTTTGCTTTTAAGTATGCGAAGCACCGCGGCACAAAGCTGTTGAAGGCGGCAGTTCACACCCCCTCCGTCAGGAGCAGAGAGAGACAGATAAAAAAATCAATACGTGCCCTTCGTGCTTTTAAGTATGCGAAGCACCGTGCTGCATGTCGCTTCACGAAGCAGCTGCACAGAAGGTAGCCAACGTGAAGATAATCTTTAAGCATTTTTAGACGAGCGTCCGTATCGTCTAGGTGTGCGAACAGCCCCCCTGCTCACACCCCCTACGTCAGGATCAGAAAAAGTCAGCGCAAGAGAGAGAGAGAGAGAGAGAGAGAAAAGTAAGCTGGGTAGCTTCTCAGCCATCTGCCAATAGCGTCCCTTGTATGAAATCAACTGGGCAAACCAACTGAGGAAGCATGTACCAGAAATTAAAAGACCCATTGTCCGCAGAAATCCGTGAACCAGCAAAAAATCCGCGATATATATTTAAATATGCTTACATGTAAAATCCACGATGGAGTGAAGCCGCGAAAGGCGAAGCGCGATATAGCGAGGGATCACTGTACAATACAATACAATTTATTTTTGTATAGCCCAAAATCATACAAGATGTGCCGTAACGGGCTTTAACAGGCCCTGCCTCTTGACAGTCCCCCAGCCTTGACTCTCAAGAAGACATGGAAAAACTCCCAAAAAAACCCTTGTAGGGAAAAAATGGAAGAAACCTTGGGAAAGGCAGTTCAAAAAGAGACCCCTTTCCAGGTAGGTTGGGTGTGCAGTGGGTGTCAAAAAGAAGGGAGACAATACAATACAATACACAGAATAGAACAAATCCTCAATATAGTATAAAAATAAAAAATTTACCAGTACGGGCCAGAATTTAACAGTAAATGATATCACATAATATGATTTGGATTTGTTTAGAGTCCTGGAGACCTCAACCATCAAGCTGCCTCCCCCATTTGGCCATTCCACGGTTGAAACATTGCTTGGCCAGCTAATCCGATGAAAGGACCCCTCTACCCCACAATTCCTGCGATCCTCCATCAGGGATGACTTTACCTTAGGCAAGCAAAACAACTTGGCAGGTGGGCCGTGGAACCAAGTGCCACATTTGAGTACCGAGAAGAGAAACAGAATAGGTGAGAGTTAGTAACAAATTATAGCTATCATGTTACTTATGTTTTAGTGCTAATGACTAACAACAGAGATGCAGTCTGTACAGTTAATCAGCAGCTCTAGTCAGGATATGCTAAACTGAAGTAGTGAGTCTTCAGCCGGGATTTAATAGCTGACACCGATGGGGCATCTCTTATAGTAGCAGGCAGAGCTTTCCACAGTTTAGGGGCCCTGTAACTAAAAGCTCGACCTCACACTGTTATTTTATTAATCCCTGGAATCATAAGCAGACCGGCATCTTGAGATCTTAATGTGTGCTCTGGTTTGTAAGTCATGATAAGTTCAAAGAAGTAAGCCAGATCTTGGCCATTTAATACTTTATATGTTAAAAGGATAACTTTTAAATCTGCCCTAAATTTAACCGGGAGCCAGTGTAAGGATTTAAGAACTGGAGTTATGTGTTTGTACTTTCTTGTTCTTGTAATAATTCTTGCAGCAGCATTCTGGATTATCTGGAGGCTATATAAAGAACAGTTTGAACATCTAGTGAACACCACATTGCAGTAGTCAATCCTACTAGAAATAAATGCATGAATTAATTTCTCAGAATCCTGTTTATTTAGAAAGCACCTTAATTTCCCAACATTTGTAAGATGGAAGAAACATGATTTGGACAACTTTGTAATATATGCTTTAAATGACATGCTAGAGTCAAAGATAACTCCTAGATTGCAGGCTGTTTCAGTAAAATTAATGGTGATTCTAACTGAGTTAAATGATGACAAACTATTGTGATCAATGTCATTCCCTCCAACAATTAACATCTCTGTTTTATCAGTGTTTAAAGACAAGTAGTTCTCATCCATCCACTCCTTTAATTCACTAACACAACTAATTAAAGACAACATCGGAGAAACTTCATTTGATCTAAATGAAAGGTATAACTGGGTATCATCTGCATATGAATGAAAATTAACATTTTGTTTCCTAATGAGAGATCCCAGTGGAAGCATGTAAAGTGAAAACAGTAAAGGTCCCAGTACTGAGCCCTGCGGGACACCATATCTCACTTCTGTGTATAATGACATATTGGAATCGATTTGATAAATAAGAACTAAACCAAGCGAGCACAGCACCTGTAAGCCCAACATCATTTTCTAGCCTGTGCAGTAAAATAGAATGGTCAATGGTGTCAAATGCTGCACTTAAGTCTAACAACATAATTACAGTGGAGTTTCCTTCATCAGAGGATATCAGAATGTCGTTTACAACCCGCATTAGTGCCATTTCTGTACTATGACCAGTGCGGAAACCAGACTGGAATTTCTCAAATTGTAATGCATAAGGTGTGACTGAAGCTGATTGGGGACTACTTTTTCTAGTATTTTAGAGAGAAAGGGTAAATTTGAAATAGGCCTATAATTATTAAGTATGTGTGGGTCTATGTCTGACTCTTTAATTAATGGTTTAATGACTGACACTTTTAGTGCATCAGGTACTGTGTCTTGCAATAATGAACTATTGATAATGTTTAGAATAGGCACTGCAAGAACATCCATTGTACTTTTTACTAGTTTTGTTGGCATTGGATCTAGGGAACAAGTAGTGGGCTTCATTTTAGAAGTTAAAGTTAAGACTTTCTGCTCTGTTACAGTCTTTAACCCTTGTAAGTTTTAACTGTAAAACAGAAAATCATCCACCATATGCTGCCATGTACAATGAAATGCTTGCTTGCATGTGCCCCCCAAGACAGTGAACATAGACAAAAAAACGCTCAATAAATAAATGAATATAAATAAGTAAATAAGTAAAACCAGAATCCTAGGAATAAATAGAGACAGTGGCAGAAGTATATGTGCAGGTAGCAATGGAGGTGACACAAGGTTACCAATTGTTCATGAGTCTGATTGCAGTTGGTTAGAAACTGTTCCTGAACCTGGAGGTGCGCGTCTGAATGGACTTTAGTCACTTCCCAGATGGGAGGAGGGTGAAAAGTGACAGTGGAGGGTGGCTGGGGTCCCACCTGATACGGTTCACTTTCCTGAGACAGTGTGTAGTGTGGATGTCATGGATCGCATGGAGCTGTGTGCCCATGATCTGCTGTGCTGTATTCACCACATGCTGCAGTGCTCTGCGGTCCTGAACTGAACAGTTGCTGTACCAGGATGTGATGCATCCTGTCAGGATGGATTCCACAGTACAGCTGTAGAATCTGCACAGGGTTGTGGGGAACATCCGGGCCTTACTTGGTCTCCTGAGGAAGTAGAGGCATTGTTGGGCTTTCTTGACTACTGCCGCAGTGTGACTTGCCCATTTAAGGTCATCAGTGAGGGTGACTCCGAGGAACCTAAAGCCAATGTAGATGGGGCTGTGCTCTGTTGCCTGTTTGCGGAAATCCACAATCATCTCCTTAGTTTTGCTAACGTTGAGGGTGGGGTTGTTGTCCTGACACCATTCTGCCAGGAGTCTGAACTCCTCCCTGTAGGCCGTCTCATTGTCCTCGCTGATCAGACCTATTACAGTGGTATCGTCAGCAAATTTGAGGATGGTGTTAGAGCTGTACTTAGCTATGCAGTCATGGTTGTAGAGAGAGTAAAGCAGGGGGCTCAACACGCTGCCCTGTGGGGTGCCAGTGATGGTGGAGGAGGTTTTTCCACCAATACGCACTTGCTGAGCTCGGCCGGTGAGGATGTCCAGTACTCAGTTGCACAGTGAAGAGCTAAGCCCCAGATCCAGGAGTTTTGCGATGAGCTGGGATAGAATGACGGTGTTAAATGCAGAGCTGTAGTCCACAAACAGCAGTCTGGCATAACAGTTCTTTTTCTCCAAATGAGACTGGGTGGTGTGAAGTGTTATGGAGATGGCATCCTCAGTGGACCTGTAACAGTAGGCAAACTGGAGGGGGTCCAGACTGTCAGGGATGGTGTCCTTGATGTGTTATAGCACCAGCCTCTCAAAGCACTTCATGGCTATGGCAGTAAGTGCTACTGGGCGGTAATCATTAGGGCAGTCTGCTTTATTTTTCTTTGGGACAGGGATGATGGCTGTGTGTTTGAAGCAGGTGGGGACAGTTGAAACCCTCAGAGATGTGTTAAAAATATCTGTAAAGACAGCAGCTAGCTGGTCGCAACATGTTTTTAAAACGCGACCTGAGACTCCGTCTGGGCCGGGTGCTTTGCAGATGCTGAATCAGGAAAAAGTCTTCCTTACGTCATCCTCGGAGAGCCTCAGGCTACAGTCTTGTGGTGTTGCAGGGGGGTCGCACAGGCCTGTCCATGTTAGCGAGCTTGAAGCGAGCAAAAACACGTTGAACTCGTCCGGGAGTGAAGTGGCAGTAGCTGTGGCTGCGTGTGTCCGAGGTTTGTAGTCCGTGATCAGCTGGATACCCTGCTTCATCCGACGAGCGTCTGCTGTGCTGTTAAACTGAGAGTCCAGTTTGTGGGTGTACTGGCGCTTTGCGTATTTAATGGCTTTTCAGAGATCATACCTGCTCTTTTTGTATGCCTGTGTATCTCTGGAGTGAAACGCACTGCTGCACTCATGGATCTGCTGGCATACTTCAGCACACATCCAGGGCTTCTGGTTCGGAAATACGCATACAGACTTTGTGGGTACACAGTCATCCACACATTTCCCAATGAAGCCTGTGACAACTGCGGCATACTTGTCCAGATTCTCAGAGGACTCTTTGAAAACATCCCAATCCACAGATTCAAAGCAGTCTCTAAGTTTCTCCTCCGCTTCCAGGGTCCAACAGTGCACCTCTGGCAAGACCGGCTTTGCGTGCTTCAACTGCTGCTTGTAAACAGTCTGACTTGCTGAGGTTTGGCCGCGGGGGCGAGCGGTACGCATTTTTGTGTGTGATGTAGCAGTGGTCCAATGTTTTAGTACCCCTGGTGGGACAGGAGATGTGTTGGTAGTATTTGGGGTAAACAGACCCGAAGTTTGCTTTGTTGAAGTCCCTGGCGATGATAACCAGACCTTCGGGGTGTGTGTTTTCATAGTCCGTAATGAGGCTGTACAGTTCCTTAACTGCGGTGCTGGTGTGAATGTCGGCAAGTGTTCATATAGCATTTGCAGTGACAGAGCAAGCAGAATGTGGGTGCATAAAGTGTGTGAAATAGAAAGCAATTTACATCCCAACTTTCTTTGTGCTTGTTGTATATCAAGATGTAATTCAAACGGCTGAAATTTGAATGTGCTGGTCAACAAAACCTTTACCATATGGACAGAAAAATCACGAGTGAGTAAC
Organism: Erpetoichthys calabaricus; assembly: GCF_900747795.2. NCBI lineage: Eukaryota > Metazoa > Chordata > Cladistia > Polypteriformes > Polypteridae > Erpetoichthys > Erpetoichthys calabaricus. Next base: position 173,770,204 of record NC_041396.2, on the reverse strand, counting down.
GTTTCAGTTTATTTCTCAGGTGACTGCTTTTTGTTGACAACAATTCACCTGCCATTTTGCACAGGAGAAATCGTTTTTACTTTCTCATATACGAAGTCCTGTTCTTCCTAAGCCTCTGTGATTTTCATGATCATACCTGTCAAATCATAGTAGATTTTGTTTTCTAATTTTTTATATGTTTTCAGGCCTGCAGGTGGCAAAATATTGGTACTTCACTTATGACACTCCCACATCTAAATACAATAAAAACTCCACCAACACAAAGAGCCCATCTAATCTGAAATATATCAGCTACAAATAGAATGAGTTTTCCTCAGTCTGTTTGTTCAGTGTTCATCCTCTGATGCGGGAGTAGTTAAATGACTACTTTTTTGTCCAAAAAATTGCTCTGCCGGCAATAGTCCTGCATCTGAATTCTACAAAACACCACTAACACAAAGACACTTTTTGAGGAGCAATTCATCTGATGAAAATAGAATGACAATTTCCGAAGCAGCTGAGGCTCCATAGCAGAAGCAGACCTGAGTAGAAGTAAAGAACAGTCTCCTAAGGTGTGCGACATTAAGACATGCATTGCTTTTTATCTTTCAGTTTTTTGTGCCATTAACTTGGGAATATGCCCCTGATTTGAAAACTAAAAAATATGGTGTATTAACTGCTTTACAATAAAATTTGCAGATATCATTTGACACCCCCACCTCCTCTTGTCTAATATGGATTAAGAAGGTTTGAGAATGTTGTGTTTTATCTCTATCCTTTGTATTTATAAAGTTAAATCTCTGTCTAATTTCGTTCTGCAAAAAGGCCAAGTAGCTGAAATTTGGTCAACAGGTCCTGAAAATAATCCCATATATATAGTTTAGATAGTTTCTCCAGGATAGAATCATGGCACGTAAGAAATTCTGTATTCAACAGTGTCCTGCAACATTTTTGGTTTGCAAATGACATGTGTACAATAGTACTCATGCCTCATTCAAATATTTTTCCTATAAGAAGATAATGCTGGCTAAGAAGAAGCAAGCATTACACAAGTCCATGATTGCTGCTCCAAAAACAATACAAGTTTACCAATCTTAAATACATGATCAGAGGTATACAAGGCTACAGATCCACTGTAGTGAAAGTTTTAATGAAAGCCAGTTATTTGTAAAAACATGCCCAGAAGCTACATTTTCACACACACCAACACAAACACATGAAGAGTTCACCAAGCTTAAGAATGCAACAGCTTTTCTTTAGTATATCAAAAATGATTGTAACATAGTATTATTTTCTGATAAATAGTGCCTCTTAATCCCACCAAAGCACATCATCTAAAGAGGCATTAGAGAATGTTATATTTTCATGTTTAATAAATGACTCTAGGAAATCAGATTGGTCTAGTGAAAGAGCAATACTGGCACCAAAAATGTAGTGAATGTCAATGACAGAATGTTGCAGAAGATGAATTGAGAAGTAAGAGGTTTCTTATGTTGCTGACATTGACGATGTTGTCTAATACTCAGTGAAGTTCTTGAACATTCTTTGAGTGTTCCACCTTACAGTTTAGATCTCCAAAACTTTACAATGGGACTAGATTTTTTTTTTTCAAGAAACTGCATCGCTTTGTGACTGATGCATCAATACTTTGGAACATTTAAGGGAAATACATATGCATGCTGAAAATTCCAGTTATTCATTCAGATCTTCAGTTTTATGCATATACCATAGTTTCCTCTCAGACCTAAGTTTAACCAATCCATCAAGAGAGCTCGGTGTCAACCACTAAAGTCGTTTTGAATTTGGAGATCATTGTTTAAGGTAAAACTTAGTCAATCATGATAACAGATCTTCCAGCTGAAAAAGGGTATGGCCAGTTAGGCACAGAAGAAAACAAAAACTCCAGAAAAAAAACATTCACAGGGAAAATAAAATTTTTTTTGGAACAAGTGAATTCAAAGTTCTGATGCTCCATGGCAAGTTTCTTTTGTCTCGTGGGTCTTTTAAATGTCTTCTGAGAACTTCCAAGAAGATCACGTATTGTCACCTTGCTTTTGCTTTCCAGGATTTTTTTTTTATAATAGAGAGATCTATTATTTGGAAAAAGTTGAAGGTACAGTATGTCCATTTTATTGTCATCAAAGAAGAGTTTAGGTAATTCTATAAGGTTCACAAAGGTTATCACAGTAGTGTAGAACTTAAGCATGCTGTAAGAGAACAAAATCTTAATTTTATAGAGGACACACAGCAACATGGCTGTACCAAATTGCTTTCTCAGAATAACATATTTTTTGACCTGCCGAAAGCATCTGACAGTGCACATGCATTAAATATGAAAACCTACAATGTTAAACAATATATTCTTGTATGTTGTATACATCCTTAATATTGACCTATAGGGAGATGACAATATGTTATGAAAATGGATGGATCTATACAAACTCAACTAATTTTTTTATCATTAAATTATCATTACAACCAAAATATGATGTTTAATGTGTTTGATTGCTATATTGAAATTCTGAATCAAAAATTGTATATGATGATATAATACAGTGCTGTCAAAGTGAAAAAAGGTTCATTTAAAGTAAGTATTTTAGTCCTAAGCCCTTTGTAAAAAGTATGTATGCGCATTTGTCTATTTAACTATGTGCTTGAGTGGGCCAAGTGACATAGTGGCACCATGTCTGGAGCTTTTTCCTGCCCTGTAACAAATGATGCTGCAAAGGGGGGTGGTCCAGTCCTGACACTTGATTACAATTGTTATTAAATGTTACAATTGTCATTAAATGTTACAATTTATTTTTACATATGTAATCATTAACAATTGCCTCCTCTTCTAGGAAATGATTGTTGACAAAGTGAATGGACAGCCAGTGCCTCGGTATCTAATCTATGACATAGTGAAATTTAATGTGAGTACATACAAATTTATTTACAGTTATAGTGAAGTTTTCTGCATTATTTGATGTGGTTTACATTATTTGTAAAATGTTGATATAAGGTTGCTTTCTGCCATTTAGAATGAGCATTTTTGGCTAAGAATGAACTACATAACATATTATGTTATTTAAGTAATATTTCTTATGTTTTTTAATATATTAATAATCTAGTTTTCTGTGAATATTGATCCTTCTCTTTAATCCTGAGAGACACACATACTCCAGAATATCTTTATTTCTTTATATAGATAGATAGATAGATAGATAGATAGATAGATAGATAGATAGATAGATAGATAGATAGATAGATAGATAGATACTTTATTAATCCCAAGGGGAAATTCACAATATGTTATTGTTATATGTTTTGTTCTCTCACATTAACACAATATTGCAGATTATTTTCTAAGATGTTTTTGAAAGACAATATTATGAAATTTAGTCTTAGTAGGAGAATGAGAGATTTTATTAACAATTCATGTTTAAAGTATATCCAAAGAAGTAAATGCTACTTTTCCAAATAATTATGATATTGTCCTTGGTGATGCTATTGTGAATTGCTTTGTATTGTTAGTACAATTTGATATAGTTTGTTGAAATATTTGTCAGGGAAAGTACAGGCAATTAAGTAACTCTTTGCAACATGAACTTGATTGGAAATTGAATTATTTTTAGTACTAGGGGGCTACATGCTAGCCACTTTGTGGATCTGCCTCTCGCGTATGGGGAAGCAGATGTACAGTTTAAACAGATTGTTATTTTCATGTGAATTGTTACTTATGCATAACAGAACTATTTTACATTACAGTGAGTAATTAACCATAGTAAAAAATAGTAAAATAAATTAAAAGAAAATTATGTTTCATGTTGCGTTAGAGGTATTTGTTGCATTATACGTTTTTGTTCTGTTTGGCTTTGAAATTAACATGCAAATACTTTTTAAACTTACAGTTTTACTGTAAAACTTTAGTAAAAACAATTTTTGTAATGAACTTTTCATCAAAATTGCATTGAATTGTGAGTCCGTGTTTGGACTTGCATCGTGATAACGCAACGTATAAAATGAGTGAATATCATTTCTTTCTCTCTAATAATTAAACCGAGTTTTTCGAATGTTTGTCCCTGTGATTTGTTAACTGTCTTAGCAAAAGCTATTGTAATGGGAAACTGTAAATGTTTTAATATGAATGGCATATCAAGATCTCCTTTGGTGTCTAATGTTATCCGCAGAAGATGTACTACATTACCTTTCTTGTCGCTGTATTGCTGTGTAACTGATCGACAACTTTCACATTAATTTATTTGACTTCATCGTTTCTCGGTGCTAGGATTGCCTGTGTACTCATTTCTTCTGTTGATAACCCTTCAGGATGAAAATCTTCAATAAAATTTGGACATAAATCTTATTTTATTGGGAACTTAAAGTGAGAAAAATGTAAAAATTTATAAGAGCTGAGAGCACAGGAACTGTGTCTGACAAAAGCATTCACACAAATGAGAGGTGAGAGGACCGTGAGCGTGGTTGAAAATGGTTGAGATTAGGGCGGGACTTGAAAAATCTCTTGGCAATAGTCTCGTCTTGTGGGACTTGATATAAATCTCTTGGCAATAGTTTTGTCTCAAGATTTTCTTTTATAATAGAGAGATGTGTTTTGTTACTAGACCACTTTACAAAATTGTAACATTTTGCAGTGCATGCATCTTTTCATGATGTCATTATTTCTTTTTGTTTGATTTTTTCTTTTAAATATTACTGTGTAACAATGTTATCAAAATATTCCTGTTTATAAACAATACAGTATTAACAGGATGTAATAGTGGCAGTAACCATATACTTTACCAGGTTTGGTATTTAAAATTGTAGTAAATAACCACTATGAACAGCCTTATTGATCATGCAGTTTGTCTACCAAGAAGATTACACATGCTTTTGAAAAGCATAATTTTTATTTTTATTTTGTTGCTCTGTGAATCACCAGGGGGCATACTGCACCCCAACCCGGACACAACAGACATAGAGCCCAGTCTTGCCACACAGCCCCTGTTTATTTTAAGTGGGGAAGCTCTTTTCCTTTGCTCCCCACTACACAGCACAGTACAATACAAAACACCAATGCACTGTCTCGTTTTTCTTTCTTTTCCTTTCCTGTCCTTCTCTCGCCTCCAGTCTTCCTCCAACAAGCTTCGTCCACCTCTTCCTGACTCTGGCTTCCCGAGTTGTGGCAGCTGGCACCTTTTATAGAGCCACCTGGAAGAGCCCCAGGTGTTCCAAGATCTTCTTCTGGCTGGACTTCCAGGTGTGGTGGCAGCCCTGCAGAGTAGGGCACAGCCGTTCTTCATGTGTCCCCTGGTAGTGTCCGATAGCCCCAGAAGAGTTGAGCTTCCATGCTGCAAACCTGTGGCACTGTAGCATGCTGGGGTGGTGCCCTTTGTTGTCCTAGGGAACGTATTGCCTCATGCAAGCTCCTTCCCCAGGTCCTTCTGTTATGGAGGTGTCCCAGCCGGGTAAGAATCCAAGCTGTCCATTACAGCTCCTATACACAAAAAAAATAATCACATCACCCATTACATATGAGGATACAGACTTGTTCAATACATCAAAAACAAAGTAGAAACCAACTAACATAAATGAAAAACAGCAATATCTCTCCATCAGCTAATTGTAGAACCACTGCCAGATTGTAGAAAAAGAGTCAGACACAGTCAGCATCCTGGAGATAGCAAGCCAACAACTTGGCAGAAGAGCAGTGGCACCAAGTGCCACATGAGGATCCCAAGAAAAATATAGTAGGGGAGGGTTAATAATAGTTTTATCATATTACGTATATTTTACTACTGACGACTAACAACAAAGATGCAGTGTGCACAGCTAATCAGCAGCTCTACTCAGGGTATGCTAAACTGAAGTAGTGAGTCTAAAGCCTTGGAATAGAAACTTGGACTGAAGGGGCACATCTTATGGTAGCAGTCAGACCATTCCACAGCTTTGGGTCCCTGTAACTAAAGGTTTAACCTCATCATAATCAGGCTGGTATCTTGATTTTAATGTGTGCTCTGGTTTGTAAGTAATGATTAGTTTATATAAGTAAGCAGGGCCTTGGCCATTTAAGACTTTATATGTTAAAAGGGGGATTTTCAAATCTGCCCTAAACTTAACTGGGAGTCACTGTAAAGACTTGAGAACTGGTGTTATGTTTTTGTATTTTCTTATTCTTGTAATAATTCTAATATTAAATTAGAATTATTTATTAGAAATATTAAATAAAGCATTTTGAATTAACTGAAAGATGTATAAAGAATGATTTCAGCAACCTGTGAACAGCACATTGCAGTAGTCAGTCCTACTAAAAACAATGCATGAAATAATTTCTCAGTATCCTGCATATTTAGAAACACCTTCATTTTTCAACATTTTTATGGTTGAAAAAACATGTTTTGGATAGTTTTGTATTGTGCACTTTAAATGACATGCCAGTGTCAACGATAATGCCTAGATTGCAGTAAAACTAATGGTGATTCCAAATCCATTTAGCAACATCAGTTCGCCTAACCAGCATATGTTTGGAATGTGGGAGAAACGCCTTATAGACACAGAGAGAACATGCAAACTCCACACAGAGAACACCTGGGAATTGAACCTTGGTCTCCTTACTGCGAGGCAGTAGTGCCACCCAGAATCACCATTTTTATTGGGATGCCACACAGCATTGTTGTCAAATTATTATTATTTTTTTGGATATTTTTTAGAATGTTTAAGGTGCCATCCAATTTGTAAAGATATTACAGATTTTTGGCAATCTCCACCCAGTCATTTGAACTTGTTTTGGGTTACTCAAGTCATTTACATGGAATTTTTACACATAACAGAATTAAGTTTGTCCAACAAATATTTTTGTTAGTGTACTGAACCAAGGTAGAATGCTACATTATTTGGTATAGTGAAAAATATGGTTGATACCAAGCAAAATATTCCTGTAACTTTCTGAGAGACGTTCTTATAAAACAGTCTAAAACTAGCTTATGAATTCAAAGCCCTGTGTGTTATATCTACTTATTTTTTTTAAATTATTATTGTTGACTATTTTCACATTTTATATATTAACTACTGTATTTAGATTCCAACACTTCATGCTTTTCAGAAGATTTGGTCCTGTTAAAAGCGTAGTCTACAATTTAAAAAAACATTTAAAGCGGGATTAGTGGTAATTGTATGTTGCATCATGAGTAATGATGAGCGAACTCCATGGTGTTCGCTTAGTGTTGAGTTTTACAGAAATCACAGAAGTGTTCGTGAATAACACCGAACACTGCAAAATGCATTGAAGTCAATGGGGAAGGGCTATCTCAACTAGATTTGACTGGATGATAATGGTGCAATCATCTTTAAAGTGTCCCTGAGGACTACGGAAATGTCTGCCAACTATACTAGATTGAATATTATGGACAAAAAGGTGACCTGAGGTGTGTGGTAGCAGTGCCTTCTTGAGATCACAGAAGAAAGAATGCAGTCAGAGATGTGCAATCATATATTTTGTAAAAACAATATGGAAATGCCAAAATCGTAGTCAAAACTCAGAAAAAATATGTAGGTCTTTTAAAAGCAGGAAATTCAAAGTGGCGTGTCATGATTGAAGCCGCTGGCTTGTTCTGTTTTTTTGAAGTCGTGCTGAAGGCTCTCCAAACTGTCTGTGCCGATGCTTTGCGCTTTTTCTATTATCAAAAAGATAAAAACATCTTGTAAATAGTAATGAATCTTTTGTTTTTATTATTATTTCATAGAGTCTCCAGTGTTGGTTTGGTTTTGGGGTCAGGCTCCTTCAAGTTTTGTTTTCATTTTCCACATGGCTAATTATGTATGCATAAGACACTGCCTCCTTCTCTTATACTGATGTAGATCTCAAAGATCGACCTGCACATTTGGTGACAGAGATAACTCATTAATTTATGCTGTACATGTCATGTTTCAGAAAAATAAAATTTGAGAACCTGCATTATTTACTATTTGTTTAAGCTCCTTAAATCAAGTTCACCTATTATCCACAGTATTAATGTGCCTTTATGGCTTTACATTTTATAGCATTTGTTTTTATGGAAAATATAAAAAAAACTGGTATGAATACTGATGCTATAGTAGTTCACCAGCTGTCTACATGTTCTGTTTACATCTACATGAGTTTTCTATGCTAACCCCAAGTTTTTCCATGTGTTCATATCTGCAGTATGTAAGCCAGTAAACTAGTGATACTAACTGTGAGCACGATCGTGTGCTCTTCATAGTGCCGCTGCCAAAAACTACGCGGTTGTGCCTCTGTGAGATCAAAGAAGAAAGAATGTAGTGAGAGATTTGCAAGCTTTGTAACCAGAAAGCAATCCTATGTTTCATGTAAACAAAGAGAACATACTGAATTAGAGTCTAAAGTCAAAAACCAAAAAAACTAAAAATTCAAAGAAACGATCGCCAAAGATAAGAATTTTTAATCCAGTCTCACTGGGTTTTTTAAGTGACCCAGAGGGATAGGGAAGCATCACCCAACTATGCTGGACTGATTATTTTGGCCAAAAAGGTGAACTAAGCTGTGACACAGCAGTGCCAACCACTGCACCACCTTACAGTAAAACGTTCTTGTAAGCAATGACAACAGGAGCAGGTAACATGAATTCATGGTGGTGTGTACCCCACAAGCCCGTTGTATATAAGATTTACAAGAAACAGAAGGAAAGTGATAGAGAGTGATAACAAGGAACCCTCCTAGTCCCTGGAATCAGCAGAAGGGGGTTGGAAATCAGTGCTGATGCAGGACTCATTCATTTTTATGAAGGTCAGTCTGTCCACAGAATCAGTAGACATCTGGGTCCTCTTGTTTGTGATCATCCCACCTGCAGCACTGAAGTGTTCATCCCAGAACTCCATAGGGTCATCAGTGCACATAGAATCATTTACACTGATGCACCCCAGGTAGACTCACCATGTGGTCCAGATGCTGGCAGTGACTGCTGCTCTTGTCAACTTCTGTCATACTGGGTCGTTGAGGCTAGAAAAGTCTCCTCACACATCCTTCAGATTGCTTCCATCACGGCTGCTGCTGCTTTTGCTGCTACTGACAGCTTTCTGATGGACATGTGAAGAGGGTGGGGGTATGCCTCAAGTAGCTTGCTAGTAAGGACAGAATGGAGATGGTGCATTTTCCGTTCCTGCTGGCTGAGCTCCATAAACCCCCCCATCCTGGCTTTGTACCCAGGATCTAGTAGGGTGGTCACCCATCCTTCTTTTTTAATAGCTTTAATACGGGGGTCCCTCCTAAGGCATTGCAGCATATGAGTAGCCATGTTGTAAGAGGTGTCCCCTGCCCACCTCTTACTGAGTATGTTTCTTCCTCCAGCCCCTGACAATAGGCACTGCCCCCTGTGCCTGCTCCTCCTCCTCCTGTTCCTCCTGGAGTGTCCCTATCCTGCCGGGCTGCCTACTGGGCATATCCTCCTCGGCACCCTCTCCTACCTTGAGCAGGCCACCTACCGTCATTTCCAGGAGGAGTACTAGTGGGAGGACATCATTCCAGTCAGCGTTCTCCCGGCTGACAAACTTAGTGGTCTACTCAAAAGGAGCCATCCCCCAATAAGATATCCCAGTGGCGGTGCTTGGCTCCTGGTATCCTGCTCCCCCAGGCAGTGGATCACTGCTCTGTGCTGTTCCCACAGCCGCTTCACCATGTATAGGGTGGAGTTACACTATGTTGCTGCATCACAAACGATCCTGGTGCTGCTGCATTTTTGCAAGCAATGCGCTCACAGTAGGGGAGCGGCAAAAATGGCTGCAGACCCACCGTGACTTGCTCAAAAGCTTGCCCAGCCCCAGGTGGGTTGGGAGGAATCTCTGCACCAAAAGGTTGAGCATGCGAGTAAAGCGTGACATGTGGGTCAGTTTGCCAAGTCGCTGGGAGGTTGGTGCTGTTTGATGCCACATTGTCCAGGAGCTGCCAGGGTGGTGGTCATCCACCTCAGGACCTGATGCTGGAAGGCAGCCAGGATCACAGGCCCAGAAAGGCACCTCTCACCCAGACACACCAGCTCCAGCACAGCCTGGCACCGGCTGTGCAGAGCAATAGCATAGCTGCGGGGGCTTTTGCTGGATGGCTCGGTGCAGCGTGTGTCAACGTATGTAATTGGCTGATTAGATATTTGTGTTAACAAGCATTTGAACAAGTGTTAAAATGCTAATAAAGTGGCCTGTGTGTATATATGCTTTCAAAAATAATGCCATGAATTATATGATGTAAAAATTGTTGGTTAAATCAGCACTGCAGTCTCTCATTTTTAGTATGGATGTCCCTTACCCAATTTTATTCCCTTTACATGGTGGTTTCAGTTAATCATTTCGTCTGAAACTACACTTCGTCATTCATTGATCACTAGCACTTGTTTCATTATATTTGCTTAATGAAGCACTCAGCTATATACTTATATCAAAACATTTTCAGGTAGCTGTTTCCTCAGTTCATAATGTTATTAAAAAATGGCAACGGAGGAGGTCATGATGAGGTCTGGAAGACCCAGAAAAGTTTCTGAAAGAAATTCTTATTGGATTGCTAGAAAGGCAAGTAAAAACCTGTTTTTGACGCAAAGGATCTTCAGAAAGATTTATTAGACTCTGTAGTGGTGGTGCACTGTTCTGCAAATATGACCTTAATGGTAGAGTCAGCAGAAGAAAACCTTTCCTGCATCCTAGCCACAAAATGCAGCACATGAAGTTTTTGAATGAGAACTACTTGTCTTTAAACACAGATAAAACAGAGATGTTAATTGTTGGAGGGAATGACGCTGATCATAACAATATTTTGTCATCATTTAACTCAGTTGGAATCCCAATTAATTTTACTGAATCAGCCCGCAATCTAGGAGTTATCTTTGACTCTAGCATGTCATTTAAAGCGCATATTACAAAGTTGTCCAAAACATGTTTCTTCCATCTTAAAAATGTTAGGAAATTAAGGCGCTTTCTAAATAAACAGGATTCTGAGAAATTAATTCATGCATTTATCTCTAGTAGGATTGACTACTGCAATGCAGTGTTCACTGGATTTTCAAACTGTTCTGTATACAGCCTCCAGTTAATACAAAATGCGGCTGCAAGAATTACAACAAGAACAAGAAAATATGAACACATAACTCCAGTTCTTAAATCCTTACACTAGCTCCCGGTTAAGTTTAGGGCACATTTCAAAATCCTTCTTTTAACATATTAAGCATTAAATGGTCGAGGTCCAGCTTACTTGTCTGAACTTACAAACCAGAGCGCACATTAAGATCTCAAGATGCTGGTCTGCTTATGGTTGCAAGGATTAATAAAATAACAATGGGAGGTCGAGTTTTTAGTTACAGGGCCCCTAAACTGTGGAATGGTCTGCCTGCTACTATAAGAGATGCCCCTTCGGTCTCAGCTTTTAAATCCCGGCTGAAGACTCACTACTTCAGTTTAGCATATCCGGACTAGAGCTGCTGATTAACTGTACATACTGCATCTCTGTTGTTAGTCGTTAGCACTAAAACATAAGTAACATGATAGTTAGTATTGGATACTAACCCTCACCTATTCTGTTTCTCTTCTCGGTACTCAAATGTGGCACTTGGTGCCACGGCCCACCTGCCAAGTTGTTTTGCCTGCCTAAGGTAAAGTCATCCCTGATGGAGGATCACAGGAATCGTGAGAAAGAGGGGTCTTTTGCAGGATGAATGGGAGAAAATATCCCAAGTACAATTTAAAGACTCTTAGCTGGTTATAAAAAGCGTTTATAAGCTGTGATACTTGTCCAAAGTACTGACCATGTTGGGTACCCAAATGTTTGCTTCAGGCCTTTTTCATTATTTTGGTATTTTATACCTGTGTACAAAATCCTGATGAAAATAAAAATGTAATGTTGCTTAAAATATTAAGAAATGCGTCATCTTTAAGTTTATACCTTTTGATGAACAACAACAATTTGTATAGCCCAATATCGCATAAGGAGTGCGACAGGTTTAACAGTCCCTGTTTTTTGACAACTCCCCAGCCTTGACTCCTTAAGAAGATAAACCCTTCAAAATAAACCCTTGTAGGAAAAAAAGATTGGAAGAAATATTGAGAATGGCAATTCAGAGACAAACCCCTTTCCAGGTAGGTTGGGCATGCAATGGGTGTCAAAAAATGGGGTCAATACAATACACAGAATAGAAGTAATCCTCTTCAGAGATCTAGATGGCCAACCTATCATTGCCACCTCAAAAATACAATACAGTTGTACAATAGCAATAGTTCAAGTACAAAGCAAAATGCAAGAATAGATTATATCACATATCAGAATTCAGATTTGTTCAGACTCCTGGAGACCTTACTATTTTTTTCATTGTTTGTCTCACTCCTTAGCTGCATTCTCACTAGTGTTCACTTGCAACATCACCTAACTCCACATGCATACTTTATTGCTGAGAGGACCACAGGTTGATTTTCTGCCTGAAAAAACACATCCCTTAATGCCCCCTTTTACTGCAACTAGATCCAAAATTTGGCAGCCATAACTGATTATTGTATTATTGTGAGCTGGGTAATATTCACTAAGTTCATTACTAGTTGGTTTACTTCCACACCTTAAAATTAACACTTGCAGAAATACACAGCCACTCAGAGATCCTGCATACACAATTATGTTTGAGTAATGCCATACTGCCAGTCATTCTGTAATATCCAACACAGAATCCCTTTCACATGAGTATGTCAGAGTGATACCTCAAGCTTGTCACTTCTCAGTACTCCGAATAGGAACTTGCTTTCACCCGCACTAACAAACATATTAGTTTCCCCGAGACAAATGAAGGCTCATCTCTCTTTTTGTTTATATACTACACACCAACCAATGCAGTTTTACTTCTGACACACTTGTTCTTCTACTGAGTTGTGACCTCTCAGCCTTTATAACCCTGTGGACAATAAAGCAGCTATCTTCTTGTGCCAGGTGCCCTGATATTTACTTTAATCTCTCAAGATATAAAGACAAAATACTGAAATGTAAAAGCAATGTGGTCTGTCTATTATAAAAAGAAATCCTGTCCCCTGTCCTGATAATCTACGATACGTGATCTTCTCGAAAGATAATTTAAAGACCCGCGAGACGAAAGAGACCTGCCACAGTGTGTCTCACGGGAACATAGAATGAGAGTCTTGCAAGACACACCCTACTTACAAGCAATATCAAAAAAAATAAATCAGTAGTGTAAAGGCAGTCATGCAGCACACACGGCTCCAGGGCTCTCAGTGCATATAAAGTGTATAAGGTCAATACGGTAGAAATGAATAGGGTAGAAATAAAACGTCGACAATTAAACGAAGAAGAAAGAAAAGCGTGGAGAACAGAGACCCAAAGGCGATGGAGAGAAAAAAATGCTAAAAAGAAAAACAGTTATCTAGGTGCAAATTTAGAAAATAAGGAACGTGATGATCAGCCTGGAACAAGTGAAATGGGAAAAAAAAGCACGTCCAATCGGGCGCGGAGAAAAGAGACTCAAATGCGTTGGACAAATAAAAGAGCAAAAAAGAATAATTGAGGTTCAAATTCAGAAAATAAGGAAAGTAATTATCAGCCCGGAACAAGTGGAATTGAAAAAAAGCACGTCCAATCCGGCTCAGAATTAAAAGACAATGAGTAAAAGAAAATGGAACTTCATAAAGACGTTTACAAACGTTGACGCTAAACACATGCAGAGCAGGATAGAGACTATGAAACCAGGGAAATTAGAAAGGCTCAAAAAAAAAAACAAAACATCACTATACACATGTGGAGAAAGCTGCGACAGCAGCTACCCCAACCGAACGTGAGCAGCGTTATACATCCTGCAAGAAAGAATTCAACCACGCCTGCGGCCAGAAATAAGACAGGCATTGCTTTTACAACGTCACATGAGACCAGGCAGTGAGCCATCATTTAAAGCAAGTCAACAGACCTCTATGCTAGCAGTTGTTGGATTGCTTTTGGCAGGCAAGCATCGTGTGCTCAGAGCTCTTAAAACAACGACATGCGACAGGCAGAAGAGGCAGCTAGCAAGCAGCAAAAAGACAGTAAATGATCCAAAGGCATATCTAGCATACGTTGAGCCGCAACACCCTTCACAACACGAGCAGTATTATACGTCTGGGAAGAAAGAGATGTATCCTCATGCGGGATAGGAAATAAAGAAACAAGTATTGTTTTTACAAAAGTTTTTAAAGTAAAGTGAAAATAATGCATATGTAACAATTCACAAGAAAATAACAATCTCTTTAAATTGTAGGTTGCCTGCCTAGGGTAAAGTCATCCCTGATGAATGGGGACGTGGGAATGAGAGGTCCTTTCATCTGATTAGCGCTATTTCAGATGTGGAATGGCAAAATGGGGGAGGCAGCTTGATGAATAAGGTCTCCAGGACTTAAAACAAATCCAAATCATTTTATGTGATATCATCTAATGTGAAATTCTACTCCGTAGGCCTACTTCTAGAAGTTTTATTTTTGTACTGTATTGAGGATTTATTCTGTTCTATGTATTGTACTGTACGGCTCAGAATTAAAAGACAATGAGTAAAATGACAAAGTAGAACTTCATAATGATGTTTACAAACGTTGCCGCTAAACACATGCAGCGCAGGTTAGAGATTATGAAACCAGTGAAATTAGAAAGGCACAAAAAAAACAAACTGCGCTATACACATGTGGAGAAAGTTAAAGGATATATGAAAGTAGGACAATTAGAAAATATAAAAAAAGAAAGTAAAGATCGCAGTAGCGCAAACAAACAAACTGCCTCATTTAACTATGCACCAATCTAACTTTGGTTTTGCATAATAATTACAACACTATTGCACCTTAACACTTAATTCTACTTTATTCACATAATTTTACTTATTTATTATGTTCTACTATACTGTTATCTTTCAATCTATGACTTTTTGTTAATTTAACTGATATTCTTCTAACTTTGCACAGTTTTTGATAAGCAGATCAGGATGCATTTCACTGCGTGTTGTCCTGTATAACTTAAAGAATCATGAGAATTTCAAAAACGGAGTTTACCGCACATGCATTTATTGGTTACTTTGTTCATGTATATATATTTATCTGCCTGCTTATTTAAAAAGCTAAATTTACCACAGGAGTCAAAAACATTCTGTCTAGCCCTTGTACAAACGCCTAGACAAAAGCTGGGGTATCACCTTGGTAACCCCATGTACTTTTGGAACCGTGAGAGGAAAATAGCACGACTTTACAGACAGGAGTCCAATGCAGAACTCTACTTACTTTTTTACTTTGTAAAAAGAAATTATTAACTGCTGATGATGTTGATTGTTTTGTCTGTGCTGAAATTCCAAACAGAGAAACCTGTCCTGACCTCATTAAATAGATTCAGCATATTGGGACTCGCAAGATTACAAATATTGTTTTTACAGAAGTTCTGAAATAAAAGTGAAACTAATGAAATAGCAGCAATTCAAAGAAAAAAAATCTTAAGTGTGTATCCGGAAAACCAAACACGGGGGTTGGCGAGCGAAGCGAACAGGGGGCGAAGCCCCCCAGTATTTATTAAAGTATAAATTTGGCAATCAGTGTGATGCAAAAGTTACATTCACCAATGTTCAGGTGAAATGCTCTCGCTTTGTCTCACTGATGTGTCTTGGTCCCTGAAGTTGCTTCTTGTATTGTTCCACTACCTTCTGTCGTTTCTTCTCTTTGGTCCTTCAGACGGTCTATTATGTATTATGAAATTGCATGCCGGAACTCTGGAAGAAATAACATTACATGCATTTGATTGGCTAGCTGTCGTTGTGATGAATGACTGCTCAAATTCTTTGATCTTTTAAGTGCCTCCACAGTATTTTTTGTTCTCATGTTATAAACTGACTGAAACAGCTGCAATCCTGTGACATCCAAATCCATGTTGTTTTTCATTATCTCTACCATTAAGGTTTAAACTGACTGAAACAGATACATTAAAATATAAATTGTAAATTATCAGTACAATACTGGAAGAATGTGAAAGAGAAGATGCTTTCAATGTTAATTGCCTCAGTAGTTAAACTGCCTTAAGAGTCCTGTAAATTCAGTTCATCCTGGTTCATTTGAGCCAAATTAAAACTTAACAAAAACAGTCGGCAGTTTCAAAAATTGAAGATTTTACACTCCAGGACATTGAGTATACCAGTGTCTTGTTGCCATTGAGCACAAGAAAGACATTGCAGATAAAGATAAAAGCAAACAGACAAAAGTGAAGAAATCAGATTTCAGGTTGTTGCAATCATTACCCTTAACATTATCTTGAGTAGGCCTTTTTCTAAAACTTGCCAGTCCAAAACTGCTGTTTTAATATCTCCTTCTTGGCTAATTGGCATAATTGACTTAATAAAAAATTTAGTCTGACATTGTGAAGAAAATATGTTATGAGGTGCTGTCATACTTAATATGACATTGATAATATTACGATTTATGCAAGTTCTTTGTAATAGATGAGTTTTGTTATGCTGTAATGCATTTCTTTGTGTAAGTAAATGTAAGTTAATGCAATCAGTTAAAAATGTGTCCTTTTGTCCTTTGAAGTTAAAAGAATTGGGCATGTGTTGATCATTTGAAACTGATATTAGATTTTCATTAAACTGAAATGATTTTCATGACTCTGATTTCACAGAAATTGTGCCCCTTGTATGTGTTCCATTCACAAGCTCAATACACCAGATAGATGTGTGTGTTAAGTATTATTCTGTTCAGTATCCATTTCCCTTGAAGTCCATGCATGTCATCTTGACATAATAGATATAATAACATGAGTGCCAACTTTTTGAAACTTCTTTCTAGATTATCTTGTAACATCACTATATCATATTGTGCATTTTTATTAGCCCACCTAAGGTGATATAAAGGTGGTACTGCTATAGATTAAAAATGTCTTAATGGCCTTTGGGCAGCAAGCCAATCCATTAAATATTGTAGGAATGGATGTATAAAGCCATGCGCCAGAAAAAATCTTGAATTTCAGCAAGATATTTTATTAAACAAATGACTTTTTTTTTTAGTTTTACTTACTTAAAGCTGGGTTACAAGTTTAGTTGATTAATAATTATATGAAGAATATACGGTGAAAGCAAGTTAGTTATTAGCACATGGATTGCAAGTACTTAGCTAATGGCACTGGTATAAAGCAGTTAAGCATGTATATGGCATACAGTATATATCCTTCTTGTATTATATTGTTTATTATTGTTTTTTTTTTAAACTGCCACTTAAGCTAAATTGAATTTTAAAGTCAAGATGTGTCTTACGTTTAAACCTTTTAGCTATGCATAGATAGATTTGATCAGGCTTTTTGGCTTGATTTCTGCCTTTTAACTCTATAATAGTTCCTATTGCAAAGAGAATTTTCAGGTTCAATATTTGACTTTCCATTTTCAGCTATTTATGGGTGTTTACAGGATTTTTTAAAAGTTTTGGAGCCCTGCTTAATTTCTTTTTCATGAAGTACAGTCTGCTAGCCAAAATTGCAAAGTAGGGAAAAAAAATGGAATAAATCTTGGGAAAGGCATTTCAAAGAGAGACCCCTTTCCAGGTAGATTGGACGTGCAGTGGGTGTCAAAAAAAAAAAATGGGGTCAATACAATAAATACACAGAACAGAACACAAGTGATCCTCAATACAATAGTGCAATAAATATATTACAAGTACAGAGCAGAATTCAACAATAGATGATATCACTTAATACGATTTGGATTTGTTCAGAGTCCTGGAGACCTTCGCCATCAAGCTGCCTCCTCCTATTGGAGTACCAAGAAGAGAAACAGAATAGGTAAGGGTTAGTAGCAAATTATAACAGTCATATTACTTATGTTTTAGTGCTAATAACTAACAACAGAGATGCAGTCTGTATAGTTGATCAGCAGCTGTAGTCAGGATATGCTAAAACTGAAGTAGTGAGTCTTCAGCCAGGATTTGAAAGCTGAGACCGAATGGGTATCTTTTATAATAGCAGGCAGACCATTCACAGTTTAGGGGCCCTGTAACTAAAAGTTCGACCTCCCACTGTTATTTTATTAATCCTTGGAATCATAAGCAGACCAGCATCTTGAGATCTTAATGTAGGTTCTGGTTTGTTTGATAAGTTCAGACCTTGGTCATTTAAGGCTTTATATGTTAAAAGGAGGATTTTGAAATCTTCCCTAAACTTAACTGGGAGCCAGTGTAAGGATTTAAGAACTGGAGTTAAGTGTTCGTATTTTCTTGTTCTTATAATAATTCTTGCAGCAGCATTTTGTATTAACTGGAGGCTGTATAAAGAACAGTCTGAACGTCCAGTGAACACCGCATTGCAGTAGTCAATCCTACTAATAAATAAATGAATGAATTAATTTCTCAGAATCCTGCTTATTTAGAAAACACCTTAATTTCCAAACATGTTTAAGGTGGAAGAAACATGATTTAGACAACTTTGTAATGTGCGCTTTAAATGACATGCTAGAGTCAAAGATAACTCCTAGATTGCGGGCTGATTCAGTAAAATTAATGGTGATTCCAACTGAGTTAAATGATGACAAAATACTGTTGTGATCAGTGTCATTCCCACCAATAATTAACATCTCTGATTTATCAGTGTTTAAAGACAAGTAGTTCTCATCCATCCACTCCTTTAAATCTCTAACACAACTAATTAAAGACAACATTGGAAAAACTTCATTTGGTCTAAAAGAAAGGTATAACTGGATGTCATCTGCGTACGAGTGAAAATGAACACGATGTTTAGATCCCAGTGGAAGCATGTAAAGTAAAAACAGTAAAGGTCCCAGTACTGAACTTTGCGGGACACCGTATCTCACTTCTCTGTGTAATGATGGAGTACTGTCAGCACATTTCTGTACATATTGGAATCGATTTAATAAATAAGAACTAAACCAGGCAAGGACGGTGCCTGTAAGCCCAACATCATTTTCCAGCCTGTGCAGTAAAATAGAATGGCCAATGGTGTCAAACGCTGCGCTTAAGTCTAACAACATAATTACAGTGAAGTTTCCTTCATCAGAGGATATCATAATGTTGTTTACAACACGCGTTCGTGCCATTTTTGTACTATGACCAGTGCGGAAACCATATTGGAGTTTCTCAAGTAAATCGTGATGTGTAAGGTATGACTGAAGCTGATTGGCGATTACAGTAATCCTTCACTATATCGCGCTTCACCTTTCGCGGCTTCACTCTATCACGGATGTTATATGTAAGCATATTTAAATATATATCGCGGATTTTTTGCTGGTTCGCGGATTTCTGTGGACAATGGGTCTTTTAATTTCTGGTACATGCTTCCTCAGTTGGTTTGCCCAGTTGATTTCATAGGCTACAAAGGACGCTATTGGCAGATGGCTGAGAAGCTACCCAACTTACTTTTCTCTCTCTCTCTCGCGCTGACATTCTCTGATCCTGACATAGGGGGATTGAGCAGGGGGGCTTTTCGCACACCTAGACGATACGGACGCTCATCTAAAAATGCTGAAAGATTATCTTCATGTTGCTCCCTTCTTTGCAGCTGCTTCGTGAAGCGACATGCTGAACGGCGCTTCGCATACTTAAAAAGCTCGAAGGGCACGTATTGATTTTTGATTGTTTGTTTTTCTCTGTCTCTCTCTCTTTCTCTCTTTCTCTCTCTCTCTCTCCTCTCTCTCTCTCTCTCTCTCTCTCTCTTTCTCTGCACCTGACAGAGGGGGTGTGAGCTGCCGCCTTCAACAGCTTTGTGCCGTGGTGCTTCGCATACTTAAAAGCCAAACAGCCCCTATTGATTTGTTTGCTTTTCTCTGTCTTTCTGACATTCTGTGCTCCTGACGCGCACTCCTTTGAAGAGGAAGATATGTTTGCATTCTTTTAATGTGAGACGGAACTGTCATCTCTGTCTTGTCATGGAGCACAGTTTAAACTTTTGAAAAAGAGACAAATGTTTGTTTGCAGTGTTTGAATAAGTTCCTGTCTCTCTACAACGTCCTGTGTTTCTGTGCAGATCTGTGACCCAAGCATGACAATACTGTATAAAAATAACCATATAAACATACGGTTTGTACTTCGCGGATTTTCACCTTTCGCGGGGGGTTCTGGAAGGCAACCCCCCGCGATGGAGGAGGGATTACTGTACTTTTTCTAGTATTTAAGAGAGAAAGGGTAAATCTGAAATGGGTCTATAATTATTACGTATATGTTGGTCTAGGTCTGACTTTTTAAGTAATGGTTTGATGACTGACACTTTTAGTCCATCAGGTACTGTGCCCTGCAATAATGAACTATTAATAATGTTAAGAATAGGCACTGCAAGAACAACCATTGCACTTTTTACTAATTTTGTTGGCACAAGATTTAGGGAACAAGTAGTAGGTTTCATTTTGGAAATTAAAGTCAAGACTTCCTGCTTAGTTACAGGATTAAAATTTCTAAAGTGTTGCAATGTGAGAGAGGGTCTGTCACACTAGTGTGTGGTTTGCACTGTGATGCTGAGATCGGAGATCTTATATTTTTAATTTTGTCTTAAAGATGTTCATAAAGTCTGTACTGCTAATATCTGTTGGTATTTTGCACTGTAGATCTGAATTCCCTTTTGTTAAATTAGCCACTGTTCTAAACAGTACTTGAGGATTTTTATTACTACTATTTATTATTTTACAGTAGTAATCTAAGAGAGTTTTATTATATTTTTTAACACTCTGTCCATGCAATTTGAAAGACATGCAGCTTTGTTATTCTTCATCTCTGCTCCAGTTTTCGACACTCTAATTTAAGAGCTTGAGTGTTTTCGTTAAACCAGGGAGAGTTTCTATGTGCTTTGATCACTTTTGTTTTAAGGGGAGCCACTGCATCCAGAGAATCTCTCAAGGTCATATTATAATGTGATGTTAGCTGATCTAAACTGTTTTCCATGTTTACATTTGATGTTAACTGATCTAAATGGTTTTCCACACTTACCCTTGACTTACTTAAAGTATCTATACATTTTGAGGCAGAATTACAGTCTAGATGTCGCACTCTCTTTTTTAATCTGTGAGTGTATTGGTAAGGGAAGGACCAAATCAAACAAAATTAGGTAGTGATCGGAAAGAACTTCATTTAATGGAGTAATATGGAGTAATATTTAAATTTTGAATTTCAACTTTGTAAGTTATAATTAAATCTAATGTGTGGTTATGATTATGAGTCGGACCTTTGACAAAATCCTAAATTTAACAAACAAGTAAAACATTTGCTAAAAGTGTCAGTTTCCACATCAATGTGTGCATTATAATCCCCAATCAATACTACATGATCATAATTTATAGTCAAATCAGATGGAAGATGGCCACATCCAGTCATGAACAATGAAAATGATCCTGGTGGTCTGTAGACTAGGACTATAATTGTGTTGGAATCTGTTTTAATATTTAAAATGAATACCTCAAAGGATGTGAAATCGCCAACATTTTTAGATGTGATTTGCATTTTGTTACAATGAATTATTCCAAGGCCTCCTCCTCGACCAGAATCTCTAGACTTATGAAGGAATGAGTATCCATGTGGTGATGCTTCGGCAAGGTGGACAGTGTGAGATTTACTAAGCCAGGTTTCAGTGAGAAGACACAAATCAGATTTTGTACTTAATATATTATTTACCAAAACAGCTTTACTTCAAGAGAGCGAATGTTCAATTAGCAGCATTTAAAACTGCATACTTCTTTCTGAACTGATGATATATTTTTTGTTTTAATTTGAACTAAGTTTCTATTACAGGTGCCCCTGGAGAAGGGTCTGGTTTTATCTCTTGATCTAATTATACACCTTATTTTTTGGTTATCAAGTAATTTAAGGTCTGCATCATGACAAAATTTACTGGATGCCCCATAACAGAAATTATGCGTAACAGCGTCAGGAAAGTAACAGGTGGGATAAGCAACAGCCTGTGATTTAAGATCACATGACTGCGGCCTGGATGGTGCTGTAATCAGTCAGCTGGGCAGTTTTGCTGCCATATTTTTGGATAATCCAAAGATCCCCTCCAGTTAGGATGAAGACCATCTCTTTTGATAAATCCAGGCCTTTTCCAAAAATCATCCCAATTGTTCACAAAAGCTATGCTTTTATTTGCACACCAGGTTTCTAGCAGGCAGTGAAGGAAATGCAATCTGCTTTAAATCACATCCCATACCCTCTAATAATATAATAATAATAGTAATAATAATATAATCTTGGTAAGGGGCCAGATAAAACTAAATTCTGACATTTTCTTTTAGCTTTGATGCATAGAGAGATGAAGTTCCTCTTTAATACCTCATATTGCCATAAATAAATATCATTAGTTATTTAGGTAAATAGTATTAATGTGTAATTGAAGTATAAATTGGTTGGTGGTACAAAACATAGACCAAAAAAGTTTCAGCATCCCTATATGTCTCAGAGACTTGCATGTCAAAAAATAGGCTTCTGGCTGAAACAAAGGATAACTCTGAAAGTCAACTGTGTATCTTCCCTCACAATTGACAGCATCTGGAACAACATTACCAGTGAAGCTGCATAAGAATTTATGTCGTCAGATGCGAGACATTCAAGAGTATGGTATTAAATTATAAAATAAACCAAGTTTGGAAATGACATCAAATATGATACAGTACATACATTTTTGCTTGTAGTTTTGTCATGTGTACATAGTACAATGAAAACTAATTCAGTAAGCATGTTTCATATTTTTAAATGACTGGTGTTTTTCAGTTTTTATCAAAGTATCAGAAGAAAGTTGTTATTTTTATATATCATTTGGTTATAAATTAACAGCTTTCACATAAAGAAAAGAAGTCATTAATTCCATATGTCTTACAATTTCCCATATTCTACAAATGCCATCTGCATATTTAAATAGTTTGCATCCAGTAGATGTTTAACACTGACATTCATATATTTTATAGCTTTGCTATGGTAACATGAACACAGATTCATTTTTAGTGAATAATTAATAAGATTTAAATTGATTCAATAGTAATATCAGGCAGAGTAGATATGAAAGCTGTGGCAAATGAAATACAGCTATTAGGTTTTTTGAACTGAAAGCTATCAATCAGTGTTATCAGAAATATAATGTAAGTAACACTTTCTTTGAAATGGGCAGGCCCATGAGTGAATGTCAATTATGAGCCATCTGTAAAAGCTTTTTGCACATTTCTAGCGTTATTATCACACTCATCACTACACTATGCACAGACTGTATGTTCCAGTATATTAATTCTGAAAATTATTTGGCAAACGATGTCTTCCTGATTGTTTGGCTTGTCTTAATGGTTCTTTGAGGAAATGGAAGTTCTTTGATTTTTTTCCCTCACTTCTTTTAGTTGAAAACACCCTGTTATTATAAAGATTAATTTCTTCTGGGAAACAGATAGGCAGTCATACACTGCATGAGATTGTGAAGAAAGATATTAACTTGTACCCTTTTTTTTTGTCCCAACAAGTTTATTTCAGTTTTTTTAGTGTATGTCTCATAATAATCTTTGACTATATATCATAATCAAAGTTATCGGTTAATATGTATAATCTTTTGCAATGATGTTTGGATCAGTAGATGTTAGTCTTTTTTTTATTTTGTTATTTTTAAAGTTACATGTGTAGTATCTTTATTTTGAAATGATATTATCTAGCATAAAGCATGACATATTTGTTTTTTATATTCAGTTGAACAGTTTGTCTGTTTTGCAGCGGTTACATATATTCTGTGTTGTACATGGAGGGTTTTCCATAAGTGAAATGCCCTTTGAAGCATGGCTCTGACTGAATGTTTGGAGTCTCTAACATTGATAAACATTGTGAACTAAATCAGCATTCTTAACAATCATTATTACAAATTTCATTTTTCGGAACAAAGTAGTTTCCAATTGCATAAACTTGTTATATATTTTGGATTGAAACTTGAAAAGAAGTCATGAATAAACAGTGTTACCATACAATAACTGAACATATCAAATAACGATCAGATTGCAGGTGTTACTAGTCTTTAGAAATAATGGATCAGAGTGACTGCAGTGTAAGACTTTGTGGAGAAAAACCTGTGGAGTTTTATGAAGGAATATAAGCAAACTGTTCACATCAGGTCTCTTTTACTTTAAAAAGAAGTGTCTTTGTCAAGTGCAGCTTTCTTCACAGCTGTGGTTTTAGTAATTACACCGAGGTTCTGATTGATTCATTTGGCAAACACATTTTACATCTGTAAGTCAAATACAGTGCTTTAACGAATAGAAACAAAACCTGAGTGACAATATTTAAGAAAAAATCTGAGTCTAGTTTGGTGTTTTGTATCCTAAAAGCATTGTGCATCTGCAGGTCTCATTTAAAGAAAAATAGAAAGAAATAGAGTCAATGTGGTTTTTCCATGCATTTATCCATTTTCAAAAGAATATTTTGTTTCACAAAAGCTGTGAGATATATACGTGTAGATATCTAATATAATGGTGTATTTATTTTAGAATTAAACATTAAATAAACCTAGAAAATTACATAAAAATTTGAATTTGGTAAATTTTGTTTTTCATCCTCATATTTTATTTATACATTTTGTTCATAGCATTTTGCATTTAAATGTTGGTTATGACAAAATACAGTAGATAACTTGAGTGCAAAAATAGTCATGTTGATCTGCTGAAGCACAGATTATTTTATTGTGTTTGGTTTGTGAACCTATGCTACACTAGTAAAGTGATCTTCAGTTTTTCTTAATGTGTGTGGAATGTTAGTCTTTAAATTAACATCCTGATTAACCAGATTCGCCTATTTTCACGTCTGAATAAAAAAATCAGAAATATTTAACAATTATATCATCATGTAAATTTCACCAACTGAGGTTTGTAGCAATATTTAAGCATTTTTGTATTAGTGGAGTTTTGTAAAAGCTATTTTGAAAGCTTAATTCCATTATTGTACAGAGAAGTTACACTTATTTGTTTTTTGTTTTTGATTTGTTCCCTGGACACACTTACTTTTACAACGTGGGCATGGATTTTTACACGCCGAGACTCGTCTATATAAGTACTCATCTTCGAGCGCTGAGAACAAATGCCAGTGTCGGTGTGGTTCCCTATTTACCCGACGAGGTAAGAAGGCGGTATTGTGGCAGTAGAGCTGGCACTAAGCTAAAAATGAAGTGGCTTGCGAGAAAGTGGCGTTTTAAGCCTTCGGTGCCTTCTGTGATTCTGGGGAATGTGAACTCAATCTCAAATAAGATCGACGAACTGGCTGCACTGGTGAAAAATGTCAGAACCTACAGAGAATGCAGTCTGTTGTGATTTTGCGAAACGTGGCTAACTACCACCATCCCAGATGCTAACGTGGAGCTACCCGGGTTTAGCACAGTTAGAGCGGACAGAGATGCAAGTACCTGTGGGAAGCACAAAGGAGGAGGACTTGCTCTGTATGTTAATACACGGTGGTGTAACTCTGGACATGTTAACGTCAAAGTCTCCACTTGCTGCAGGGACATTGAACTGTTGGCCGTAAGTTTGCGTCCCTATTACTTGCCCAGAGAGTTTGGACATGTCATTTTTGTCATCATGTACATCCCTCCTCGAGCGGACGTGGAGACAGCGAGTGACATCATCCATTCTGCTGTTGCTAAGTTACAAACGCAGCACCCTGAGGCACTTGTGCTAATCGCTGGAGATTGTAACCATGTGACGCTGGACAAAACATTACCTGCCTTCTCCCAGTATGTGGACTGTAACACCCGGGGAAATAAGACTATTGATTTACTGTATGCAAACATTAAAGACGCATACAGCGCCACCCCGCTGCCTGCGCTTGGGAAAGCAGATCATAACCTGGTTCTGCTTCAGCCTCACTACAAACCAAAAGTGAGGGTCCTACCTGCAACCACACGATCATTCAGGAAGTGGACCCCCGGAGGCTGAGAATGCTCTGAGAGAATGTTTTGGAACAACAGACTGGGATATCCTGCAGGGATCACATAGTGAGAACATTGAGGAAGTTGTTGACTGCAGTACTGACTACATCAACTTCTGTATGGACATTGTAGTTCCAGTAAGAACTGTACGCTGCTATGCTAACAACAAGCCATGGATTACAAGTGACATCAAGGGCCTTTTGAACCAGAAGAAAAGGGCTTTTAAAGACTGTGATCAACATGGGCTCAAGCACGTACAGAAAGAACTCCGAGTCCAGCTCAGGGCAGCGAAGGAGCAGTACAGGAGAAAGCTGGAGCAGAAGTTGCAGAATAACAGCATGAAGGAACTGTGGGATGGGATGAAGATCATCACTGGCTGCAGCTCGAAGCGGGGTACCACCATCGAGAGAGACGTGAAGAGAGCAAACCAAATGAACAACTTCTTTAACAGGTTTGACCACCCTAACCCACTCTCACTCTCACCTCGGAGTACTGCACCCTCTACGCATCCTTCTGCGGATACCAGCATAGGAGAGACATCCCCACCCATAATAACAACAGCACAAGTGAGCAGAGAGCTGAGGAGACTTCGTGCCAGCAAAGCAGCGGGTCCAGATGGAGTATCGCCACGACTGCTGAAGGTCTGTGCATCGGAGCTAGGGGGGTCCTCTACAGCGCATCTTCAACCTGAGCCTGGAACAGGGGAGAGTCCAGAGGCTTTGGAAAACATCTTGCATCACCCCAGTCCCAAAGGTATCACGTCCTAGTGAGCTAAATGACTTCCGGCCTGTTGCTCTGACATCACATGTGATGAAGACCATGGAGAGGCTGCTGCTTCACCACCTGAGGCCACAGGTTCAACACGTCCTCGACCCTGTGCAGTTTGCATATCAGGAGAAGGTGGGAGCGGAGGATGCCATCATCTATATGCTACATCGATCCCTGTCTCACTTGGACAGAGGCAGTGGTGCTGTAAGAATTATGTTTCTATACTTCTCTAGCGCCTTCAACACAATCCAACCTCTGCTCCTTAGGGACAAGCTGACAGAGATGGGAGTAGATTCATACCTGGTGGCATGGATCGTGGACTATCTTAAAGACAGACCTCAGTATGTGCGTCTTGGGAACTGCATTTCTGACATTGTGGTCAGCAACACAGGAGCGCCACAAGGGACCGTACTGTCTCCGATCCTGTTCAGCCTATATACATCGGACTTCCAACACAACTCGGACTCCTGCCACATGCAAAAGTTCGCTGATGACACTGCTGTCGTGGGCTGCATCAGGAGTGGGCAGGAGGAGGAGTATAGGGACCTAATCAAGGACTTAGTTAAATGGTGCGACTCAAACCACCTACACCTGAACACCAGCAAAACCAAGGAGCTGGTGGTGGATTTTTAGGAGGCCCAGACCCCTCCATGGACCCCCGTGATCATCAGAGGTGACTGTGTGCAGATGGTGCAGACCTATAAAAACCTGGGAGTGCAGCTGGATGATAAATTAGACTGGACTGCCAATACTGATGCTCTGTGTAAGAAAGGACAGAGCCGGTTATACTACCTTAGAAGGCTGGCGTCCTTCAACATCTGCAATAAGATGCTGCAGATGTTCTATCAGACAGTTGTGGCAAGCACCCTCTTCTATGCGGTGGTGTGCTGGGGAGGCAACATTAAGAAGAAAGACACCTCACGCCTGGACAAAATGGTGAGGAAGGCAGGCTGTATTGTTGGCATGGAGCTAGACAGTTTGACATCTGTGGCAGAGCGACGGGCGCTCAGCAGGCTCCTATCAATTATTGAAAATCCACTGCATCCACTAAACAGTGTCATCTCTAGACAGAGGAGCAGCTTCAGCGACAGACTGCTGTCACTGTCCTGCTCCACTGACAGACTGAGGAGATCGTTCCTCCCCCAAACTGCGGCTTTTCAATTCCACCCGGGGAGGGTAAACGTTAACATTATATAAAGTTATTGCCTGTTTTTACCTGCATTATTATCAATCTTTAATTTAATATTGTTTTTTGTATCAGTAAGGTGCTGCTGGAGTATGTGAATTTCCCCTTGGGATTAATAATCTATCTATCTATCTATCTATCTATCTATCTATCTTATCTATCTATCTATCTATCTATCTATCTATCTATCTATCTATCTATCTATCTATCTATCTATCTATCTATCTATCTATCTATCTATCTATCTATCTATCTATCTATCTATCTATCTATCTATCTATCTATCTATCTATCTATCTATCTATCTATCTATCTATCTTTAGATGCTTCGTCAGGAACATTTGAACCGATCTCTCTTTTGGGCTCCTAAAAAAACAAAAATGATATTTTATGATGGATTTTGTGCCATTTGTATTAATTCATCTCTGCTTTTCAATCTTCCCATCATTTTTTGTTGAACAGTTTGTTTGTTTTTTTTTAAACTGCATGTTTTTGTCGCTCCTGGTACAAAGTAGCCCTACCCGTTGATTCTGTCAGAAAAAAAGATAAAAGTAAAAAGTTTCAGTTATCTCGCGGAAGACACACGTTTTATTAATGACACATCATTATCTAAGTCTGTAACAACCTCCCAAATTGCCGATCATGATCGTCCAAAAAATGCCCTGAACAGCATAAGCCATCAGGTCGACCTGTCATCCAGCTTGAAGTGGAAAAGGTGTTTGAATTTAGATTTGATTTTACTCTTGATCCACATGACCGATCGCGCTGATTTTTTCAAAAAATGTGTTAAATACTTGTATCAAGACATGTGCAAAGTATTGTGTAATTTGGTTTTATATTTTTAAAGTTATTAATATTTTTTTTATTTTAACTGCCCCAGTTACTATTGGTCCACATTTAAATCTATAATAAATCGCGATTGAATTAATGGTGACACTTAATAACCTTTAGTATTTGAAAAAGGGTGTTTTGATGTACCATCTTTCCTTTTTAAATCGTAATTATCTTCTTTTATCTGCTCAGAAAGCAAAAAAATACTTTTGGGAACATTTGTGTCTTCTATTCTTAATTAAGCATATTTTGGAATAACTGATCAGTTTTTAACAGCTGGGTGTCGTTTATGTATAAGTACATAAATGTCTCTGAACGTCCTGATCGTTTTGATGATCCGTGGTGAGCAGAAAACAATTCATTCAAGTAGCGGCACTTCAGCAAAAACTCGCAAGAGATAATGCATGTTGAGACGGCTTTATGAGCGCTCATTTCATGGTGGAGCGCCCCCTAGATGGTTCTATTTTTTTTTTTTTTTCTAGCGGCACTTGATCAAAAACTCGCAAGAGATAATACATGTTGGGACGTGTTTATAAAGCGCCCAGCGCCCGGTGTAGCACCCGCTAGATGGTTCAATTTTTTCCGTTACCGTTGTACTATACTGTACATGATTTTAATATTTAATCCGTTTTAGAATATTGCGTGATATGTGTAATGAGTGGATATTTTTGCCTATTGATTTTAAATGTCTCTTATTTTACTGCTTTGTTTTACAGAAGCAATATGTTTTTACGTAATGGTCGTACAAGAATATTTTTTTAAATTTTATTTTAATAATATATATAAGTCACTATATGAAATATAAACTGATAGTTTTGATATGCAGAGAAATGAATTTCAGGTATGAAGAGCCTTGCTTAGACATCGAGAAATGGAGCTTTTTCACCTATAAATAATATATACATATATATGTATATATAATAACAAACGTGATTTTTTCCGTTAGCATCTTATTAAATAGAGATGGGCGTGTTAATCTTGCTATCCGGAAGTGAATGAAATGACCGCTGCTGCGAGTTTTCAAGCACACTGGATGAAGACCTGCGAAAACTTGGAAGCTTCACTGATCTTTGACATCATATATAAGGTAAGATTATTCACGTTTTGTGCTTTCTGTACATTGCTGAAGTGGTTTTTTTTTGGTACATATTTAACTTGTGCAAGTAATGTATTATATAATTAAGATACATTGTGATGTGAACTAATTAATCAATTAATTGTCCTTTCATTCTTTTACTTAACCTGCTTCCTATGGTCTCATTAATAACAGTGCACTGTTTAAAAATGCAGAAATATATGCATTTGAAGCATACAGTAAAGCTATAACAAAATCCAATACTAATCAATTTTTCCATCCAGCCACCTTCCTAACCGACTTATATAGGACAGGGGACACCTGAAGCCTATGCCAGTCCTTCACAGGGTGAACACACACACACACACACACACACACACATCAGGGCCAGTTTAGTGTTACCCACCCACCTAACCTGCATGTGTTTAGACTGTGGGAGTAAATCCACATGAACATGGAGAGAACATGCAAACTCTGTGCAGGGCACTTGGGACATAAACCTTGGTCTCCTTGTTATGAGGCAGGAGCAGCACCACTGAGTCACTCTGCCATCTGATGATATTCATTATAGAAAAATGAATTCTCTAATTAAATAGCTTAGTGGTTCTGTGGAATTGCAGGTAATAAAGCCTTACAGAAAAGGCATATGAAAATATTTAAATATTTCAGTTAAATATGAAAAAGCTTCTGATATAAATCTTGAGCATAGAAAGAATCAAAAGTTTTTTTTTCTTTGTATAGTTAAACAAATTTTCTAAAATATGCATTTAATTTGAAGATTCTACTTAATTGTAATTCATGCTTTTCCACCCTAACATATTTTGTGCATTTTCTTTAACCCTTCTGGATGGCATGATTGTTCAGCTCGGTGCCACAGTGGCAGTGCGGAGACCAGAATTCTCATCACAGGTCCTCCCTGCGTGGAGGCTGCATGTTCTCCCTGTGTTTCCCCAGGTGCTTCTCCTCCACAATCCAAAGACATGCAGGTTAGGTGTATTTGCCAATACTAGACTGGCCCTGGTGTGTGTGTGTGTGTGTGCATGTGTGTGTGTGTGTGTGTGTGAACTGAATAGATGCTGTTCCTGCCTCCAGTCCTTGCTTACTAGGATAGGCTTCTGCTACCTGCAACCTTGTCCTGATTTAGAAAGTGGATGGTTAAATGGATGGATGACATGATTGCTTTGTGAGAGTTACTGTATACAGCAATGGGGTCTGTCAAATTCAGATAAACAATCAATGAAGTAACCCACAAGAATACAAAGTCTTAGTTAGACCTGAAGCCTTTCAATACAAAACAACTACTGAAAATGTAGTGAGTACAAACAACATAACAAGTATGTTAATGAGTTAACGTATTAGAATACAAACTTTAAAGATGACAGGTTCATTCCGAACTAACAACATACGACTGTAAAATCATGAAATTCAGAGGTCAGACAATGTAAAGATGATCCTCTGATTAGAGAGCATGCTGGCTTTGTAGAAGAGCAGGGCCAAGATGGCCTCATTCTGTACACTTTTTAATGAAAGAGAGAAATCGATCTTTAAACCAAATCACATTTTTTACATTGCATTAAGAAAAATGTTTAAATGTTACATTGTACAAGTTAAAATGACTGTGATTGTAAACTTGGATAAGCAGGTTTTGTAAATGAGTGGATGAACAAATAAAATCATTTAAATTTCACATATTCTTTAATTTGTCAGGAAATGGAAAGAACAGAAAATTAACAATATATCTAATTGATGTTTTCAGATACTGTATTCTTGTGGGAGACACAGCTTCAGAGTTTTGGGAACCACAATTTGTACAGGTTAGTAGAATCAATTCAGTATGGGTGTGGTGTCAATGGCAAAGAATAAAACACAAATTAGGGAATCGCCTTTGATTGCACACAAATAAAGATATAATATTTAAAGAATGTAATAATTGCCTCTAATATATTATAAAACCATATATGAATTAATTTTGTGGCATTAGGCCTGTGTTATTGTATTAACAGCAATCAATATTTTTAACAATAATTTGAAATCATTTTTTCTTTTGGCTTCTAGAAAGTAAACTATGGAGCAGAACTTCTTGGGTCAAAACCAAACAGTAACACAGACTGGAGAGAAAAATCTGTGATCAGCTGAGGAAAGAGATCTCCTGTGAGCAAACATCTAGCTCTCCATGTCAAGAGAATCATCTTCTGTACGAGAGCAAATCCCTCAAAGAAAGAGTGTGGAGGATAGTTAGAGACATCAGAAAAGCAGAAACAACACCATAAAGGGCAGAGCGATAATGGAGAAGTGCCACCACATCATGGCATCGGGCCCAATAGTACAAGAGATGGTGAAGAAAGCTTTAGGCAGCTGCCCTGAAGGAGGGGAGATGGCAGAGAAGTTTCAGATCACTCACAGTCTGACAAGAATAAAATATGAAGGCAGACAAACAAACGTGGAGTACTTCACAATCACAAGCTGTCAACTGAATGTATGGATTTAACATTTGGTCAGAGTTTGTTAGTTATTTTGAAAATGTTTATTTCACTGATTCATTATTGCATTTTGAATGAAATACTGTTTTGTTTAATAAAAAAACTACACTGACATTTGTAGTTGTAATATTCTGTTCAATAAAAATATGTTTTCCTGAATTGTGTTTTTGTATTATTTTTTCTCTCTTATTCACTTTTTTGCATTTAAAACTATTTAGTCTTAGTCCCAGTGGCGTGCTACATACATAAAGCAGTCACACTGGTCGTGTGGTGGGGCCTTAGAGAGGAGCAGAAACAACTCGAGACACAAATCAGAATTGTGTTAGGCCACTGACACTTTACTGTTCGTTAATAAGAAAACCTTCATACCTTGTTAGCAATCAATCGTTATTGCTAGGATTCCTTATATTAATTTTTACTTTTTATAAAATTCAAATTAAGTTACTAGGCCTTTGATTTCCTACTTTTCACATAAAACTACAATATTGTTAATCATTATTAATGTTTTTTGTAGTGACCTAATCCTCCTGACAAATTTCTCTTTCTTGAAATTGCATCTTTCCGCAAGCCTCAGAGGGGAAGCAAAATTTACCTTTAGAACAAATTGAAATTACTTAAGCAACAACATTTTTAAAAAGCAGAAATACACCAATTCTGTCAAATCAGCCCTGTCTTTGTGAGACTTCAGGATGTTTGCAGGTGTGCCCTTTGATCACAAAAATACACAAATACAACATGGAATTTACCAGCAAAACACACTGACTTTTAAAATTTGAAAGCCTCAGATCTCAGCTCATGTATGAGACATCAAGACCTGAACAACAATCCATCAGGATTAGAGCTCGGCCTAACAGTCCACCTCATCTTATCTTGGCAGTGAAGAGAAAATGAAAGAAGGAGAGGATGCAGGGGTGACCTTAATGATTCAGTATAAAATTTAAATATGTCTATATAGTTTTAAAAATTCACATCTATCTGTGTATTAAAACTGTAGTGTATCCAGCATGAAGTATTATGGTGCTATAGCCTTTCAACAAACAATGTGCTAAAACCAGGAACTTACTAAGGTTAAGATTAATGGTCAAAACAAATATAAACAGAAAAATATTTTTAAAACAATCACCTTTTTGTGTGACAAAAGTGCAAGTTGTGTTACAAAATTACCCTTTTTTGGCATGTTACTTAAGAGCCTGACTTGTGTTACAAAAAGGCCCTACAAGTTACAAATGTTCCCTGTGCTGTGGTACAAATGTGCCTTAAAGTTACAAAATGTCCCTACTAGAGTTTCAAATGTTCCCTGTAGGTTACAAATGGGCCATTTAGTAGTTACAAAAAGGCCCTAACATCCATCTATCTATCTATCTATCTATCTATCTATCTATCTATCTATCTATCTATCTATCTATCTATCTATCTATCTAAGCTATGTGCTGTTTACAAATATATGCAGCCATCTATTTCCAAACCAAGTGGTTTATTTCAGTTCTTGATCAACTCTGGAAGCTTTGAGTGCAAGACACTCTCTAACTATAATGTGCCATTTAAACACACTCATTTAATAGACAAGTGTCAGATGTGAGACAAATACTTAAATGTGAGTAATTGATTTCTCTTACACATGGAGACAGAGCATGCAGACTACAAACATACAATGAATAGGCTCAGATTCTAATCTAGTCTCAGGGTTAAATATGAAGGTAAACAGTTAAGAACAGAGCCTGATAGTCCACTTTAATTCTAAAGGCTATAAAGGAGAATAATATGGTCAATACCATCAAAACCTATGTATATAGTGTAGACATTAAGATTGTAGAAAGTATATTACAATATAATCTACAACACAATTTAAGGCTGTTTTTGTGATTTGATTGCAGTTAAATCCAGATGGAGATTTCTCACAAGGATCTTTTTTCTTGAGGGTATAATTAAAATTTAGAGAAGACTTAGATTTGGAAATTTATAAATCTTAGGAATTTCACATCTAAACCCGATTTCTTTTTTCTTTAGCAGAGGTGTAGTAGTACCTACCTGGGAACATTCTTTAAGTAAAGGTGTTTTAATTATGTCCAATATGTGCTGTTATGCTTCTTTAAGTACATTTTTTGTGTTTAATTAAGTGGTATGAATTACTGAATATCAGATTAAACTTTCGTGGTTTTCTGGTGTTTTTAGTATTAAATGCACTTTATTTTCATTTTTAGGTGATGCCACTGTTTATATATTTATTTTTTTTATTCTATAGCTGCTGTTAAGCAGTAATTATTCAGTATCTGAATAGTTTCCAAACTCTTTACCTCATGATTATTTTGAATTCAGATTTTTTTTCCCTTGATAACAATTCCTCACAATTTTTTGACTTATTCTTTTGGTTTTCATTTTGTTGCCAAGATTGTGTAACACCCCAATAATTATTTGAACTTTTGCCATGGGTCATTTCCTAACATTTTATCAACTGTCCTTTTCTGGACATTTCTGGTTGGACAGAGAGCAAGCTTCTGATTATAATGAACTGTCTACAGTCAAAAAGTCTCAGAAAAAAAAAAACAAACTATTAAACATATACATGTGTGTTCCGTGTGCATATAGTACATTGCATGTGTTAAAAACTGCAGACAGACCCTCTCAGAGTGAACAATATGTCACAGGTGCTGTGTGTGCTCTTGATAAGTTTGAGAGATCTGGCGGCTATATTCATGAAAATATGAACTACAAAATGTGCATTTGAAGGTAACAGTGTTTCACACCCTGTCAAAAGTGAATTGTTAATGAAGAGCCACAGGAGATGCAGATATCAGTACTCAAAACACCCTAATCAACAAATCTGCCTAATGACACCAGAAAAAACATGTTTAAGTGAAGCAAATGTTACATTTTGATTGGAAAAGAAAGCATGCCCTGCCGGAATATAGCTGCAGCATTTTAACACATACAGGTTATATCCCATTATAGCGAATACTGAAATAATGACATTTTCAGAATACCAACTACTTTTTGTGGGCCCAGACAAACGTTCATAGAACATCATGTTAAACGAATCTCATTTTAACAAAATGTAAATCTCAGTATATTGAACTTTTTTTTTGACCCAAAATTGCCTTTAAAGATGATAATGCAATGCAAAAAATACTTAATGCTGCTTGTACACTTTCTGCGCAGTCTCGGGAACCCTGCAACAGGTTTCTCTAAAAGAGAGAGACAGTCTGTTGTGAAATTTCCGGTCTTGGGCAGGCTTGGCGAGTTTGTAGGTATGACATCATACACATAACCGAATTTTGAGTCAGTGCTCCACCAAGCGTCTGTGTACTGTACTGTTTGAGTTTCATAGCACTTCTCAAAATGGAGAAGAAAACAAAATACGGACACAGTGAAGAAAAAAAAGTGTATGTTGAGAATAAAGTCAACATGCTGACTTTATTCTCAACATTTCCACTTTAATCTCAATGCTTATGTCAAGATTAAAGTCGACGTTGACTTTATTCTTGATATTTCCACTTTAATCTTGACGCTTATGTCGAGATTGAAGTGGACATGTTGACTTTATTCTCTTGGTTTATTTTGTCATTAAAGTAGAACGTCATAAATATTATCTTAAAATCAATGTTAACCCTTGTTAATCGTTACATGCTTCTTAAACTGACTTCCTCTTGTAATGGTATGGTAGACTAAAGTATCGAGTCTTTCAGCCTGGATTTAAAGCTCTTATATAAGTGGGTAGATCATTCCACAGCTTCTGGGCCCTGTAGCTAAAGGCTGTCTGTCTGTGTTATTTTATTAATCCCTGGAATCTTAAGTAGGCTGACATCTTGAGATCCCAGTGTGTCCTTTGGTTTGTAAATGATAACTTCAGATAAGTAAGCAGGAACAATTTGAAAAGCTAGTGAATAACACATTGCAATAGTAGTCCTACTAAAAATAAATGCCAAGAATTTATTTTTCAGTATCCTGCATATTTGAAAAAATTAAAAAAAAATTAAGATAGAAATTACAAATGTTAGTGTCAAAGGTAATGCCTAAATCGCCTTTTAATTCAGTATTACTAATGGTGATTCCAGCTTAGTTGAAGAAGTACAGGATGTTGTTGCAGTCAACATCATTCCCTCCAAAACCTAACATTTCTGTTTTTCTCATCCATCCTGTCCTTTATCTCAATGACACAATAATTAGGAAACAGTGTTGGAAAAATGCCATTTGGCCTAAAAGAAAGGTACTGTATACTGTAATTGGGTGTCATCTGCACATGAGTGTATACTGTAATTGGGTGTCATCTGCACATGAGTGAAAAAAAAGTTATGTTTTCTAATGATAGTTCCCAATTGTAGCATATAAAATAAAAATGATGAATGTCCACACCATAATTAACTTCTGAGTATAATGACAGAGTATTGTCCGCATGTTTCTGTATGTATTAGTAATGATTGGATAAATAAGAACTCAACTAGGCAAGGGCAGTGCCCAAGAGCCAAATGTAATTTTCCGGGCTGTGTAATAAGTATAGAGTGGTCAATGGTATGAAAATAACAACAAATTTATGTGGAATTTTCTTCATCATAGAATATCATTTACAACATGGGTTAGGGCTGTTGCTGTACTGTGACCTGTGCGACACCAAACTCGAATTTAATAAACGGCTGCTTAAGATGAAAATGAAGCAGAGTGGTGTCTTATTTTTTTCAACTCTTTTGATAGAAAGGGTAAATCTGAAATGGTTCTGTAATTATGTAGCTCTTGTGGGTCTAACTTTGGCTTTTAAAGTAATAGTCTAATAGCTGACACTTTTAGTACATCAAAAACTTAGCCATTCAGTAATAAACTATTGACAATACTAAGAATGGGTGCTTCCAGAATATCAATTGAGCTTTTTGCTAGTTTTCTGTGAACTGAGTCTATGAAGGAGGAGTAGGCTTCATTTTAGAAATCAGTTATGACTTCCTGTTTTTACTACAAAATTAAAATTATTTAAATGATGTTGCAAATCAGGACAGGATTTACCAGTCCAGTATCCAGTTTAAGATGCGATGCTAAGATCTGGGATCTTATGTTGTCAGTCTCATTAAAGAAGTTCATAAATTCTGCAATGCTAATGTCTGCACATATTTTGTATTTTAGTTCAGAATTTCTATTTGCTTTATTAGCCACTGTTCTAAACAGTTTGCAGAGGTTATTACTGTTTTATCTATTAACCTAAAATAGTAGTCTGAATGGGCTATAAAAAGAGTTTGCTTTACTTTTTGACACTCTCTATCCATACAGTTCTGAAGACTTGTAGCTTAGTTGCTCTGCATCTACGCTCCAGTTTTCATCATTCTAATTTAAGAGTGTGAGTACTCTCATTAAACCAGGGAGTGTTTCTATATGCTTTAATCCTTTTTGTTTTAATGGGAGCTACTGTATCCAAAGCCTTTTTCAAATTCAGATCATAATTTGATGTTAGCTTATCCAAATGTTTTCCTCAATCATGCTTAAGTTCCTCAAAATATACACAGATTTTGATGCAGAGTTAAAATCTAGATGTTTCACTTTGTTTTGAACCATAAGGATATCGGTAAGGGCAAAATATATATGCAGGCAGTATGTTGTATTGGTTAAGGCTTTAGACTTCAAACCCTGACATTGTGCGTTCAAATCCTGCTGCTGACACTGTTGTGACCAGGAGCAAGTCAATTGACCTGCCTGTGCTACAATTGGAAAACCAAAAGAAATGTAACCAATTGTGTCATTTATGTTTTACATTGCCTTGGATAAAGGCATCAGCCAAATAAGTAAATGTAAATATGTTGCATACCAATATTTTTATTTACTTCTGGTTTGGCTTCTTTGTAATCATTACCTGGCACTACAAATTACTTTTGTAATACTCTTTGAATTAAGGATGAAAACAGTAACAGTATGTGAAAGATGTATTTTGTAGGACTATAACTGAAATTGTGTTTCACATAGTCATCATGGATCATGTAAGAGATTGTTAATTCTGCATGACAAATGTCTCAGGATTTTCTTCCAAGAACAAGGAGTTTATTGAATACATAATGTTTGCCTCTGTAATGAGACAAGTGCCACATGACAAAAGTTTTCCTGTTTCAAAACTGGCAGAGGTGGAGGACGAAGACAAGGAGGCAGAGATGGGCTGGACAATGCAGATAGAAGCTGCTGTAGCTGCTAATGATCCAGAATTCGAGCCATCAACATCCAGCGATCCTCATTCAATTCTCAGGCAGAGATCAACAATCTTGTCCAGAGATTTGGATTTATCGCAGAGTCAGGTAGAACTCCTGGGGATGATCCAGAATTTGAGCAATCAACTTCCAGCTATCCTCATTCAGTTCTCAGGCAGAGCTCAACAATCTTTTCCAGAGATTTGGATTTATCTCAGAGTCAGGTAGAACTGCTGGGATCAAGGTTGCAAGGATGGAACCTGTTGTCACCAGGCACAAAAAATTCACTATTTCGCTGCTGTCATGAAGATTTGACAAAATTCTTCAGATAAGTTGACTGTCTGACCTTTAGCAGTGACATTGATAGATTGCTTTCTGCTTTCAAATATGAACATGACCCAACAGAATGATGACTGTTTATTGAGTCATCATTGTTAAGTTTGAAGGATATTTTGCTGCACAGTGGCAAAATCTGCCCTTTCATACCTATCATTCATATGAAGGAAACATATGAGGACATGCAGCTGCTGCTGAAAAACATTCAGTACTCGAGGTACATCTGGAGTATATGTGGCAGTCTGAAGGTTGTTGCAATTTTACTCAGTCTGCAGCTTGGATACAACAAGTACTGTTGTTTTCTTTGCAAGTGGGAAAGCCAAGCATGAGATTCATATTACGTGATTAAGGGCTAGCCATCACACAGGAAACTGGATCCAGGATAGAAAAATGTTCTATATGACCCCACTGGTTGATCCGAAAAACATATTTTTTCCCACTTTTGCACATCAGACTTGGGCTAATGAAAATATTTCTTGAGGCAATGAACGAGCAAAGTGAAGCCTTTTCATACTTGCGACAGATGTTTTCATGTATCAGTGATGCCAAGATAAAAGAAGATGTTTTTTTTGGCCCACAGATCAGAGAGGTGATGAAGGATAGTCAGGGTGCTGAATGTGTCACATTGCCTGCTTTCAAGAATGCAACTACAAGGTACCATACTACGTTGAACAAGTTAAAAGTTTGCTTCAGGCCTACAAGTCGGTGAGCTGAAATATGTCACTGAAGGTACATTTTCTTCATTCCCACTTGGACTTCTTTCCAGCCAACCTCGGCACCGTCCATGATGAACATGGTGAAAGGTTTCAACCAAGTCATTGCCAACATTAAGAAACGCTACCAGGAAAAGTGGTGTCCATCTATGTTGGGAGCCAATTGTTGGACACTGATACGCGAAACATCGGACAGTGACTATAAACTTTTCTGTTGTCTTGCTTACATTGCAATATTGTAGCGTAGGCCTGTGTCACTGAAGACATTACAGTGTTAACACTAGAATTACCAGAGCCTACGAAAAAACTCGTAGATCCGGCCCACCTTAAATCGCTTCTTAAATCCGTTCACACCTCTCCACCAGCATCCTTTGTCCTCTAAATGTGCTGATAAAAGACAAGCTGCCAGCAGCCAGCTATTCCATCCCTCAACCGACTTAGAAAGTGCGCGAACTTTTCCCAGCTCATGCCTTGATTGATTAGCTGGGAGTGAAGTGGAGTTTTGTAGTGGAAATAATAGATTGTAATTTGGAACACACGCATTTCATGTGTGTTCCGTTTCTTCAGTAATCTGTGTAAACACATTGTTAAAGCAGAAACTTTTTCATATTTTAGTAATAAATGTTACAAAATGTAGTAGGCATAAACTATAGAATGTGTAAACCCGAGTTCCAAAGATCAAATAAACACTTTCACAAAAGCTTCAAGGATGATACAACAGTTTCCGTGGCGTAGCGCACTAAGATTTGCTTTTTAGAGCGCAGCAACTTTGCCGTGCCTCACTGACCTGAGTTCGATTCCCCGCTGGGGATAAAGTGTTCCTTTTTTTTTTTCTTTTTAACCTCAAAAGGACATAAAATTTATAAATGGTATGCACTGTCAGTTAATGAGATCGTTATATTTTCATGTGGGATGCTCCTTTTAAAATATTTTTTTAACAATTGAGATTGCAATTAACACGAACAACTGTCCCTATAACTGTTATTTTTAAGATCCATAACACACAGACAGACAGAGCAGTGCATGATAGAGACAGACAGGCAGAGATATATAAATTAAACAGGGGAGGCACATGTACTGAAAGAAAAAAAAAAGATCAACATGTGTGTTGTTCCTGCTGCACTGAATAAGCTCACGCGCTCTAACATCACCCCTCCCCCCAATCTGACTCTCTAAGTAACAGCACAAGTACAGACGCAAACCAAGTGTGAACAAGAGTCCCCAGTTAGATCCCCACTCACTCCTATATTTGCCGTTTTCAGTAGTAAGCTGCTCTTTTTGTTAATATTATACAGTACACACATGCACTTGGTTTGCGTCTGTACTTGTGCTGCTACATAGAGAGTCAGATGGGGGGAGGGGTGATGTTAGAGCACGTGAGCTAATTCCACATTAGTGTGAATAATAAAATTGTCCAATAAGATTGCTTTAACATTGCTGACAGGTAGTCTGGATAAAATTGACTAGCATCACAGAATAAGGACATGGGAATATATAAGTTAGAAATATAATTGTGCTTGATTTGGCATTAGTGTCTAGTTTTAGAAAGGTACGTGTAACATCATATACACTTTTGGTTATTCTGATTTTATCCTTAAAAACTACATATTCAGTCAGAGTTTCAGTAAAAATTTCAGACAGATTCAGATTTTGTGCTAAAAATTATGTAATCAACTGTAAATCTTTTGTATTCCTTTAATATGAACAGGTTAGGTTTGTATTTGAGGCTTTTATAGACACTATTTTATTTATCCTAAGGGGAAATTTAACCTATAATAAATATCAAATTATTTAAATGGGCACCTGAGAAGAATTATTGAGTTTTGCAGTATTTATTTTTAATAAACCAGTAACAAAAAGTAATTTTTGAGATACAACAACTAGTGTTTGAGTATAAGTCAGAGTAAATCAAGTATTGGATAGTGTGCAGCTTACACTTCATGAACACTTAGAACCTGGTTGTTACACTAAATATTCAACAAGGCACTGACATTCAGAGTGTAGAATATTTTAACAAGTAAAGGCTGTTCTTTGAATAAAGAAAAACAGTCTTCAAATATTAGATGCAGTCCAGATTTCCATCAAAAATATAGAACACTAATTGGCCAATTATGCTTAAAGAGCAAGAACCTTCTTATATAGAACTCTGGTAGGTTAGTTGATATCAATACTGGTATTTTGTGTTTATTCAAACCTGGTAAATCATTCTGTACTGCAGTTTTTTGAAAGTGACATGCATTTTATTTTGCAATCTCCTGATCCTGTTCAGAGATATGGAGAGAAGGTATTTGCTGCATCTGTACCTGGAGAGAAGCAAGACTAATACTGGATGGGTGCAAACAGTCTATCACTTGGTCACTACAGTTATTGTTTGTTATGTTATTATGTTAGTTATTTGTATAAGATGCAGTTTTGGTTCATTAATTAGCAAGCATGTTTAAGTCTCTCTATTATAAAAAGAAATCCTGTCCTGGAAAGCAAATGCAAGGCTACGATATGTTATCATCTCGGAAGACATTTTAAAGACCCGCAAGACCAAGGAGACTTGCCACGGTGCATCTCGCGGGGACCGTAAACATGAGACTTGGTGCCAAGAGATTGTCCCAGGGCTGTAGCAAAAAGGACAGCGGCTGTACAGGCTTTTAAAAGATCGAAGAGCAGCGCGACAGCAGCTAATCCCCCCCAACAAGTCGAGCAGCATTATACATCCTGCAAGAAAGAATTCAACCACACCCGGGGCCAGAAATAAAAGACAGGTATCACGCGAGACCAGGCAGTGAGCCATCATTTAAAACAAGTCAACAGACCTCTAAGCTAGCAGTTGTTGGATTGCTTTTGGCAGGCAAGCATCATGTGCTCCCAGCTCTTAAAACAATGACATGCGACAGGCAGAAGAGGCAGCTAGCAAGCAGCAAAAAGACAGCAAATGATCCAAAGGCATATCCTTAGCGTACGTTCAGCCGCAACACCCTTCACAACACGAGCAGCATTATACGTCTGGCAAGAAAGAGATGTAACCACGTGCGGGGCAGGAAATAAAGAAACAAGTATTGTTTTTACAAAAGTTTTTTAAAGTAAAAGTGAAAATAATGCATATGTAACAATTCCCAAGAAAATAATAATCTATTTAAATTGTAGATTGCCTGCCTAAGGTAAAGTCATTCCTGATGAATGGGGACGTGGGAATGAGGGGTCCTTTCATCGGATTAGCGCTATTTCAGATGTGGAATGGCAAAATGGGGGAGGCAGCTTGATGAATGAGGTCTCCAGGACTTAAAACAAATCCAAATCATATTATGTGATATCATCTAATATGAAATTCTACTCCGTACTTCTAGAATTTTTATTTTTATACTGTATTGAGGATTTACAGTAATCCCTCCTCCATCGCGGGGGTTGCGTTCCAGAGCCACCCCGCGAAATAAGAAATTCCGCGAAGTAGAAACCATATGTTTATATGGTTATTTTTTATATTGTCATGCTTGGGTCACAGATTTGCGCAGAAACACAGGAGGTTGTAGAGAGACAGGAACGTTATTCAAACACTGCAAACAAACATTTGTCTCTTTTTCAAAAGTTTAAACTGTGCTCCATGACAAGACAGAGATGACAGTTCTGTCTCACAATTAAAAGAATGCAAACATATCTTCCTCCTTCAAAGGAGCAAACAAATCAATAGGGCTGTTTGGCTTTTTAAGTATGCGAAGCACCGCGGCACAAAGCTGTTGAAGGTGGCAGCTCACACCCCCCTCCATCAGGAGCAGACAGAGAGAGAGAGAGAGAGAGAGACAGATAAAAAAAATCAATACGTGCCCTTCGTGCTTTTAAGCAGCTGCACAGAAGGTAGCCAACGTGAAGAT
Source organism: Erpetoichthys calabaricus (assembly GCF_900747795.2). Lineage (NCBI taxonomy): Eukaryota > Metazoa > Chordata > Cladistia > Polypteriformes > Polypteridae > Erpetoichthys > Erpetoichthys calabaricus. The sequence continues at coordinate 173,726,960 of NC_041396.2, read as the reverse complement.
AATCTTTCAGCATTTTTAGACGAGCGGTCCGTATCGTCTAGGTGTGCGAACAGCCCCCCCTGCTCAATCCCCCTACGTCAGGATCAGAAAAAGTCAGCGCAAGAGAGAGAGAGAGAGAGAAAAGTAAGCTGGGTAGCTTCTCAGCCATCTGCCAATAGCGTCCCTTGTATGCAATCAACTGGGCAAACCAACTGAGGAAGCATGTACCAGAAATTAAAAGACCCATTGTCCGCAGAAACCCGCGAAGCAGCGAAAAATCCGCGATATATATTTAAATATGCTTACATATAAAATCCGCGATGGAGTGAAGCCGCGAAAGGCGAAGCGCGATATAGCGAGGGATCACTGTATTCTGTTCTATGTATTGTACTGTATTGTATTGACCCCCTTCTTTTTGACACTCACTGCACGCCCAACCTACCTGGAAAGGAGTCTCTCCTTGAACTGCCTTTCCCAAGGTTTCTTCCATTTTTTCCCTACAAGGGTTTTTTTTTTTTGGGAGTTTTTTCTGGTTTTCTTAGAGGGTCAAGGCTGGGGGGCTGTCAAGAGGCAGGGCCTGTTAAAGCCCATTGCGGCACTTCTTGTGTGATTTTGGGCTATACATAAAATAAATTGTATTGTATCGTATATCTGGTAAACCAAACACGGGGGTTGGCAAGCGAAGCGAGCAGGGGGCGGAGCCCCCTAGTACAATATATAATAATAAATAGTAGTTCAATAAATTATTTAATTGAAAGTGCAGTTTTAATTTACATGTTATTTCTTTAATAACTGTTGCTCACATTCATTTTGAGAAAATCTGTCTAGTATAATTGTGTAGTTTGTTTAATAGATAGATAGATAGATAGATAGATAGATAGATAGATAGATAGATAGATAGATAGATAGATAGATAGATAGATAGATAGATAGATAGACAGGTATTTATAGGTCTGCACCCTCTACACACAGTCACCTCTGATGATCTGATGATAATCTGATGATTACGGGTTCCATGAGGGGCCTGGGTCTCCTAAAATCCACCACCAGTTCCTTTGTTTTGCTGGTGTTCAGTTGTAGGTGGTTTAAGTCGCACCATTTAACAAAGTCCTTGATGAGGTTTCTATACTCCTCCTCCTCCTGCCCACTCCTGATGCAGCCCACGATAGCAGTGTCGTCAGCAAACTTTTGCACGTGGCAGGACTCCGAGTTATATTGGAAGTCCGATGTATATAGGCTGAACAGGACTAATAAATATAATAATAATATAATATAATAAATATAAAACATTAAAATATTTCATCACGTAATTAAAATTGTACTATTAAACTATATACTTGGTGCTCATCCCACTTAAATTATTACTAACTTGCTTACATTTGTTAATATTTGCACCTATACCAATTTTAAATCATCCAGGTTAGTGTGTAACTTGCAATTTAATTAATTTTCTAATACTGACATTTGTTAAATCTTCAGGTGGTGACAGTGGCTTACTTTTTTGAAAGATTTTGTGCTATCATACTAGTCTTCAGTTTAGGATGTCAGTGTTTTAGGAGTCTTATCACATATTTTTTACAATGTTATATTTCTTATAGTGGTGTTAACTGATTATAAAAGCAACTAGTTAACTGCTGCAAAATGTTTCTTTGCCAAGGATCTCTGCAGAGTCCGTGATGGCTACATAACAATTTCCAGCTAATAAATAATGAAGTTTTATTGTTAATGGAGCATTAATTTATTATATGATTTGCTTCAACTGTTTGTCTGCAGTCTAAGAAATTACTGTTAGGTTTTACTGCTCTGTGAGCATTTTTGGATCCAGTCATTTTACTGCATAGCAAGATTATATTTATGTCTTTTGGACGTGGTTGCTGTGAAAAAATGTTCCTCCATCGTCAAAGAAGGCAGTCACAGAACCTTGGTCAGTTATGCACAAATCTCTCAGTCCATGGAGTAAGCAATCAATTAAACTATTCATCTGCTTTTATACTTTCTTTTGGATTACACTCACTAATGCATCTCATCATTCTATACTATCAAGTCTAATTTCTACAATGAAGAAGATAACATTACATACATTCAAGTTGAAATTAACAAAACAGAATTCAGCCCCCAACAGAGAAAAAAAGAGAGGAGAGCCAAAAGCAAGAGCAAATCTTGCTAAAAACAACAAAAAAAGGGAAAATGCCCTTTTCCCCCAATATATATGTTTACTCTAAAATTTTAATTCTTCTCTCTATTATATAAAAAAAAACCTGATACGAGATGAGACTTTTTAGCCTGGGACGAAACGTGACCTTTTTCAGAGAGATTCTTTCGAGTCCCGTGAAATGAGACTTTGTACCAAGAAATTTAACCACTCCTGGGTCTGAAAATAAAAGACAAAGAGTAGATGACAAAATAGAACGTTGTGAAATAACGGAACAGCATAAAGAGATCGAATATATTGTTCGGAATAAAATTTTTAGTCAGAGACTATAAGATCGTCTAATTCGTGGGTGTTGCTATCAGGGAAAAGTAGTGTTTCTTTACAATGAAGAGGCATATCCACCTGAATTAAAAGATTTGTTGTTTGGTGAAAGTGAAATCCACATACGTGAGTGGCAGAGACGTGAAATGGCTGGCACATAGTGCAGGCTGGGGGGGTTGGCGAGCGAAGCGAGCAGGGGGCAAAGCCCCCTAGTCTTACCATATTTTAAAAACTTTTTGAACAGATCCTCTCAGTGAGAATTTGATTTTTTTCCCAATTTCAAATAGTATAGAACATCAGTTAACCAACTGATTTATTAAAGGTGGGTTGGGTTTCTTCTAGTTAAGCAAGATAAGTCTATGTGCTAGTAGTGTGGTATAGGCAGTTATAATTAATTTGTCCTTCTCCACTTTAAGCCCATCTGGGAGTACACCAGACACAGCTGTTAATAGGTTAGGAGTGATTCTGACACCAAAGTTGTCTGATAGGCATTGCACCTTAGGATCTTTGAAAGGAAGAGACTTTAATATGTCTCTCTATTATATTAAAAAATCTTGGGACGAGACAAGACTTTTTCAGAGAGACGGGACGTGACTTTCTCAGAGAGACACTTTCATGTCCCATGAGACAAAGAGTAGATGACAAAGTAGAATGTCATAAAGAATTCAAAAACGGGTGCGATACACATGCAGAGCAGGTTAGATTTAATGGAAGTACGAAAATTTGAAAGTCTCCAAAAAATGATAGGTAAAGATCGCATTAGCGCAAACAAACAGAAATTATTATTTGGTGACATAACGGAACAGCGAAAAAAGATCAAATATATTGTTTGGATTTAAACTTTAAGTCGGAGACTTGTAGATCGTCTAATTTGTGTTGCCATCAAGAAAAAGTAGTGTTTCTTCCAATGAAGAGGCATATGCGTGAGAGTTAAAAGATTTGTTGTTTGGTCAAAGTGAAATCCACATATGCTGTCACGCTTGGGATACAGAGTTGCACAGATACACAGGAGATTTTAGAGACAGAAATGTTATTCAGACACTTCAAAACAAACATAAGTGTCTTTCAGGAGTGAATCGAGCTCCGTGTGTAGTCTGAGGGGACAGTTCCATCTCTCAATTAAAGAAAAGAAAATCTTCCTCTTCATAGGGGTGCACCTTGGGAGTGGGACCCCCAACAGGAGCAGAGAGACAAGGCAGTGAGACAAAAGGACAGCTGCTGTACAGGCTTTTAAATGTTCGAAGCGCAGCGTGAGATGCAGATCGCAAGATGCAGCAGCAGTTCAAGCAAAGAGGAGGTAAAAACAAAAACAAAAACTTATTTGTTTCCCATTGTATCACTGTTTGAGAGGGGGTTTCGGAGGAGCGACTGTGTCTCTTTGGGGTGCGTTCAGTCCCCCTCTTCACAACACGAACAGAGACGCGAAGTGGCTGGCATGTACCGCAGGCCTTTGGGGAATGGGGGGTTGGTGAGCGAAGCGCCCTAGTTTTTACATATTATTGAGATGTTGTCGGAGTCTTCAAGACTGATCAGTGTTTCTTCTGGAATAAAAATGGGTGGGAGTTGCAGAAAATTGAATAGGTTCTTTTTAGTAAAGTTTCTGATTTGAAAGTAGTGGAAAAAATATGTTGATGGGAAGTTAATTTGAAGCATTATTGTTCATAAGATGCAAAGATATTATCTGTATACAAATCTCTTAAGTGTTTGAAATACCTGACATTTTCCAAAGATTAAATACTGTGTAGGTTTGAGAGGGAAGAAAATGGGGATTATCATGTAGAGATGCAACTTCTCTGCCTTGAAGTGTTTCCTGCATTGGTTCCCTATTGTGAGTGATTGATGGACAATTGGATTATTGGTATATTATAATAATTTGTATTTACTGGTGCACAAAGCAGGGCATATAAAGAAGTACAGCAAGACTTGGCTTGTGTATATTCATGACTTTGTGTCAATGTCCAGTAATAAAATGGAAAGTTAGGCAGTGCTGTGCCACCTTCTGCTGTAGACCTTTGTATAGTCACCTTTTTGAATATGTGGATGTCTTGAATTTTAAATAAATTAGGTTATAACTAAGTCTAATTTCTCAAGGAATGATTTCTTAATTTATATAGGGATGCTCTGAAATGGAAAAAGAAGCTTGGGAAAGATGTTCTCCCTGCTAATGTTCACATCTTGTTTGATTTTTTTCCATGCTGATAGCAAAATCGTGTTGAAAAAGATCTTTTTAATTTACTTGTGATGTTTATTCCTAGATATTTAAATTGTTCTGATAAAATAAATGGATATATATCCAGTCTAGCATTGTGGTGCTAGAGAGTTTACTGGAAAAAGCACACTTTTATTCAAATTAATTTTGAGTCCAGAAATTCTACTAGTGCATTAAGGGCTACTGGTAAGGATATTTGTGGGTCTGATATGTGCAGTATCAGTAGTTTCTTTAATTATTCTGAATAGTGCTTCATTAAGAGGGGTATTTTGCGGATTGTCCAACTGCTTCATAGGAGGGTCATTTGGGCTTTCCCATCAGTTTATCCCTGCTTTCTAGAAGAGTGTTAATTGCTTATTTACTTAATTCTAACCTTGAAAAAATATAGTTGAAAGTTTCTCTAAGAAGAGACATAGACCTCTTGTATATTAACTACTAATTCCATAGTGGCTCAAAATAAATTTTTGGGCATCCATTATGTGGAAAAAAATGAGGCTAATATAAAATCAGTGTTATTGGCACTGCTTACTTCTTTGTGTCTTGACGATGCCAGGCCATCTATGAAAAGTGTATAATAGTCTATGTAAACATTCAGTATTGCTTAAATGCTACAAGGATTTCTATGAAACAGAGATGTGTGTATATATTAAAAATATAGTTCACCAATTATAGGTTTGAAACTTGGAGTGTGAATTAAAGTGAAGTTCACGAAAAATGCTTGGAAATACAGTTTTCAAGGTTTTGTCTTCTTCATTTTTTATAGCCCTGAGGTTGCAGTGAAGGGGGTTGTCAGTAGTTGTGATTGTAACACTTATGTAACTTGAGTAAGAAATGGTGCAGTGAATTGCTGCTTTAACAATGTATTAAATACTATTGAAGGGAAAAAATACTTTGAATTAAATAATGCAGTGCATACTGACCTATGCTTTTATTGATATTTAATATACCTGTACTTCCATTCCTCAAAACATGAATACTATATTCACGTTGGTCAACGGTCCTATCGAAAACCTTCAACTTTAAATGAAAAAAAAGAAAAAAACACAAACAACTGTTTCTAGACACAAACATGTTCAAGAATGAGCATTTTCCATTTTCTCCCCATTAGCCAGACAATCGACGTAAAGGTAAAAAATATCACTAAATTAGATATATGCTAATGATGTGTATCTTGTTCAGGCAAAAATCTTTATTAGAGCTTTTCATAATTGTCAACAGAGTCGTCACGAGAGCCGTTACAATAGGTATTATGCCAGCATCCCTGCCATACTCCACAAAAATGGTATCCTCCATAACCAACAGTATGTGGACGTGTGGAACTGCACCAGGTATGATACCAAACATTTCCAATATGTACAGCATATATGTTTCTTGTCTTGTTCTTTCATTATAATAGTGTGATTACATTGCCACAATATCGATTTTGGTTTTGGAACCATTTCAGTTATTTAAGAACATGCCAAACTCAATTTTTTATTTATTCATGGAAGGATTCATAAGAAATGCGATCACAAGTTCAGGATGCACATTTAAACGTTAGCTTTTCCCTCCAATTTATCTTTCTTAATTTACAATCTGGTGAAGGTAAACCACGGCTTTCAGCAGCACCTCTCAATCTTATTTTTAGATAATAAGTTCTAAATATTTTACTGTAGAAAATTTTATAAAGTAAACTTTTTGTTTTTAACAATATTTTAATTGTTTGCATCTTACATCGACATCATGCTTGATTGAATTAAGGTTAAAAATTCTGTGACAGGAATGTATGTCAGTGGAACATAAGTTAGGATGGTTGCTAACAGTCACTTAAAAAAAAAAACAAAAAAAAAAAACAAACCCTTTTCTTTAAAAAAAATTACAAAATCAGTTGCAGATTATGTTGAGTTTAACATAAGTCATGACATGTTAATAACACTTACTAGCAGGGGCTGTGGAGTTGGTAGACAAATCCTTCGACTCCGACTCCTTAGTTTCTGGTACTCCTGACTCCGACTCCTCTGTATTTAATATGCTAATGTATTTTCCGTGGTTGATTAAAAGGAAGGCCACATACACATCATTAAACCACAGAACTACTGGCTAGAAGCTGACTGTACCGTATTGGCCAGTTTAAACAAAAGACAAGAACCTCTGAACACACATCAGGCCATAGCACACACCTACACCTACATATTATACTTTTTTTACTCTCAAATGAACTTGTTAAACACATTATATCTGAAATAAAATGAAAAACACTTTTTGTAATGTACCATAATGCAGATTACAATATGTGAAAGTCAGGTTGTGTAATAGCTCACCTGAACTTCAGACTAGTAATAACACAACTATGCACTGGGCTTTATTCTTACATCAGATAAGTACTTAATTATGACTATTGTTTGTGAAATGGGACATTTGAACTTGCTGTATTTTTTTTTCATTACAATTTAAATTTATTAGGAGTCAGAGTCGGTACATTTTTGCCCGATTCCGACTCTGACTCCACAGCCCTGCTTACTAGGGATATGGTTTGTTTGTTAATAGACATCATACTAAGTTCTGTATGATTAATAGCTTTATACTGTTTCATACTGTTTATTTTCTGATTTTTGGAAATGTAATGCCACTTTATCATCCTGTTTAATAAAATATGAAGTGATAATTTTATCCTTATTTTCATTTTGTCATTGAACATCTCTTTTGAAATGTATCAGCAAATGCCTGTCAGTGAAGAAATTAGTATGCTTGGTAAAATCTTGTATTTCTTGTTCTTTTATTTTATTTATTTTAATTAAAATCAAAAAATATTCCATATATGCAAGTCAAGTTTAACAAAACAGGTTTGAAACAAGTCGACCCCCACCCATGAGAAAGAGAGCTAGATCAGCAGAGTAGCACTTTAATAATAGTAAAAAACGTAAATAAATAAATAAAGATAGATAGAATAGAAATAGAGGGGAGAGAATCCACTTCCTCAATTTAAATGCTTATTCTAAAATGTTATTTATCAGATCCTGCCAAGTTTTGAAAAAGTTTTGTACAGATCCTCTAAGTGAGAATTAGATTTTTTTTTCCAATATTAGATAATATTTAACATCAGTTATCCGCTGACTTAAAAGAGATGAGTTAGATTTATTCCAGTTGAGCAAGATAAGCCTACGTTCCAATAGTGTAGTAAAGGCAATTAGAATTTGTTTGTCCTTCTCCAGTTTAAGCTCATCTGGAAGTACACCAAACACAGCTGTTAATGGATTAGGAGGGATTATGATACCCAGGCTGTCTGAGAGGCATTTAAAAATTTTTGTCCAGAATGATGTTAATTTGATGCACGCCCAAAACTTAGTGAGGCTGGAACTTGATTGCAACGTTCACAGGTTGGATCTTGCCCGGGAGACATTTTGGACAATTTTAAACAAGAGAGATGAGCATGCTGTATAATTTTAAATTGAATAATTGTATGCTTTGCGCATATGGAGCTCGAGTGAATTCTGTGCATTACTACCATGCATTCCTTTTCTCAGATGTTGAGTGAGAGATCATTTTCCCACTGTACTCTGGGATCTTTGAAAGGGAGGGACATTAAAATGTTTTTATATACAGTGGAACTTTGGTTTGTGAGCAAAATTCGTTCCGGAAACATGCTCGCAGTCCAAAGCACTCGTATATCAAAGTGAATTTCCCCATAAGAAATAATGGAAACTCAGATGATTCTTTCCTCAACCCAAAACTATTCATATAAAAATGATTAATACAAAATATAAAGTAAAAATACATAAAACAAATTAACCTGCACTTTACCTTTGAAAAGAATCATGGCTGGTGTGAGTGAGTTTCTAAACACTTGTGGGATTCCACCCAACGGGACGACACGCGGAAAAGCATCCCAAAGCAACTGCAGTCTCCCAGCGCTGTAGCAGTTCGCTGTAAAAGCGAATCTGAAAAGATTGCGGACATGCTATAAGCGCCTGCCGTCGATGGGTTATACAAAGAACAAGGAACATTATAAATGCACAGGGCACAATACTACTTGGCCACAAATCCTGCCTGACTGGTGTGTCTCTGTATAGGAGAGTGGCAGATCATGCTACAATAATTAACCGCACTGTTGCTGTTTCAAGCTGAATAAAGCTGGTGTCGCTAAAGTACTGAGACTCAGCCTAGTGTTTTGGGGCGCATGACAGGGATTCTACCGTCACCACACGCACGCACGCGCACACACACACACACAGTCACAATGCTGTAGTAAACACTATACGCTCGTACGGATGTTGACTTTATGAGTGAGGCACGCAGACTCAGACGGAGAATAGGAGACTATTGTGCACAATCTCGCAGCGAGAGAGAAAGAGAAGAACCATCAGCTCAGTTATGATCACATGACGCTCAGCAGACAAAGCGTATACATACTACTCGTACTGCAAGACCTTGCTCATTTATCAAGTCAAAATTTATTAAAAATTTTTGCTCGTCTTGCAAAAAACTGAGTAAACCAAGTTGCTCACAAACCGAGGTTCCACTGTATTACAGAAATGCTGTTTGAGTCCTTGAGACTGATCAAAATTTCTTCCGGTATAGAGGTAGGTGGAAGGTGAGGGAAATTGGGTAGGTTTTGTTTAACAAAGTTTCTAATTTGAAGGTAGTGAAAGAAATGTATCGTTGGAAAGTTAAATTTGGAGTGTAATTGTTTGTAGGATGCAAAGACGTCTATGTACAGATCTCTAGGTGATTTAATCCCAGATGTTTTCCAGACATTAAAAACTTAGAGAGAGTTGGAAAAAGGTCGTTATCATGCAGAGGTGCCATAGATATAAGCTTCTCTGTCCTAAAATACTTCCTACATTGGTTCCATATTCTGAGTGAGTGAAGCACTATTGGGTTGTTAGTAGATTGGCAATGACTTGTACTTATTGGGGTACACAGCAATGAATATAAATAAGTACTACAAGATTTTATTTCTATTGCGGACCAAGCCTGTGTCTTCTCACCTATTTGTGTCCATGTCCAGGTTTTTATAGCTTGTATATTCGCCACCCAGTAATTAAATTAGAGCCATGCCACCTTCTTCCTTAAGTCTTTGTAGGGTCGTTTGGATACGTGGATGTTTTGAATTCCAAATAAATGACGTTATGGTTGAATCTAATTTCTTAAAAATGATCTATTGATGTATATTGGAATGTTTTGAAATAGAAAAAGAAGCTTAGGAAGGATATTAATCTTGACAATGTTAATTCTTCCAACTAAAGTGAGATGAAGGGTAGACCAATATTCAAGTCTTGCTGAATTTTTTCCATGCAGACAGCAAATTTTTTTTGATAAAGATCTTTATGTTTACTCGTGATGTTTACCCCTAGGTATTTAAACTGATCTGCAATGATAAAAGGGAATGCCCATCCATCCATCCATTATCCAACAATATATCCTAACTACAGGGTCACGGGGGTCTGCTGGAGCCAATCCCAGCCAACACAGGGTGCAAGGCAGGAAACAAACCCTGGGCAGGGCGCACACACACACACACACACACACCAAGCACACACTAGGGACAATTTAGGATCGGCAATGCACCTCACCTGCATGTCTTTGGACTGTGGGAGGAAACCGGAGTACCCGGAGGAAACCCACGCAGACACAGGGATAACATGCAAACTCCATGCAGGGAGGACCCGGGAAGCGAACCCACTGCGCCACCCTTAAAAGGGAAGGTGTCCAATCTAATTATGTGTGCTTGTGAATTCACTGGAAAGAGCACACTTTTGTTCAAATGAATTCTGAGACCAGAAATCTTTTGAAATTGTGTAAGTGCTGTTAGGACTGCCGGCACAGTATTTTGTGGATCAGATAATAATAATAATAATTCATTACATTTATATAGCGCTTTTCTCAGTACTCAAAGCGCTATCCACACAGGGAGGAAATGGGAAGCGAACCCACAATCTTCCACAGTCTCCTTGCTGCAGCAGCAGCACTACCACTGCGCCACCTGTGAGGACATATATATAGATACCATATATACCAGATATATATAGTACCATATCATCTGCATATAGATACATTTTCAGTTCAAGTCCTTCACTGATAATCCCCTTTATCTCATAAGCATTTCAACAGTGAGCAGCTAGTGGCTCAATGACAATTGCAAACAGCAGTGGTGACAAGGGACATCCTTGTCTAGCACCCTGTTCTAGTTTGAAGTAGCCCGAATGAATGTTGTTAATACAAACTGAAGCTTCTGAACAGGTATACAGTAGTTTGATCCATGCACAGATGTTTGGGCCAAACCCAAATTTCTCCAATATGGTAAAAAGATGCTTTTTCTGCATCCAACGATAATAATTTTTCTGGTGTGTTTGACTTTGTGGGTGAATATATCACTTTAAATAGGCGTTGAAGATTGGAAGCTAAGTGTGTGCCTTTAATAAATCCAGTTTGGTCTTGTGATATTCCCTTAGGAAGCACTCTCTAAGTCATTCTAGCTAGGATTTTAGAAAGTATCTTTATATTGTATGTAATAAGTCATTATTTTGCTTAGGAAAGACAGCAATTCGAGCTTGATGAAAAGTTTGATTTAGAATTTTATTGTCTCTAGCTTCTGTAAATGTTGCTAATAAAAGGGGAGCTAGCTTAACTGAGTTTTTTTTTTTTAATAAAATTCGGAGGGTAGCCATCAGGACCTGCTGCTTTCCCACTCTGAAGTGAGTTTATAACATCTAGTAATTCTCATAGTGTTAGAGGTTTATGCAATTCCTCTCCACTGACAGTATCTAGTTGTGGTGTCTCTAATGCATCCAGAAATGCATTAGGTTGTGTCTTGTCTTCTTTAAACTCAGTAGAGTGTAAGGACTTATAGTAGTCTCTAAATTTCTGCATTATTTTTTTTTATGATCAATGATTTTGTCTCCGTTTGTGTTGGTAATTGCTGGGATTACATTGTGAGCTTCCTGCTTGTGGATTCATTGAGCTAAAATCTTATTAGCTTTCTCTCTGTGTTCATAGTAATGATGTCTTGATTTAAAAATGAGTTGCTCTGTTTCTTTAGTTGTCAAGAGGTTGAATTCTGAATGCAGAGCCTGTCTTTTCCTGTGAAGTGCTTCATTTGGACACCTGGCATGGTCTTGATCTATTCTGGAAATTTCACTGATTAGCTCTGATACCTTCTTGGTTTCCAATTTATTTTTGTGGGTAAGATATGAGATAATCTGTACTCTTAAGAAAACCTTAAGAGTTTCACAGAGTATTCCTGCAGAAACCTCTGAGGATATATTTGTCCCTAAAAAAATCAATTTGCTTGGATATAAATTCTGTATAGTTCTTGTCTGCTGATAAAAGTGGGTTAAGATGGTGTTTTGTCTTGGTAGAGTAATATATTGCTCTACTTTCCCCTATTGTATTATTAATATGTAGCCTTTGTCAGAATGCCTAATCTCACAGACTTACCACTGTTTATAAGGTATTATAGTATATAACTTATCCCCACCTTCCCTTCTATATCTATAGGCAATTAGGTGTAGTAAAAAGACAAGCAGGAGTTAAGTTACACATAAAACAATGTATTATTGGTAATATTCATAAATAATAACAATATGCAAAGTACATTTGAATATTGGCAGCCATACAACCTGATTAAATGGTGATATGTAGTTCAGGTGGCACACAGACTTGTAGTTACTTAAATGTCTCTAGTTAATGCATCATTGGTGCTCAGCTTTCTTCAGAACAGGCCTTAAGCCTGGTCAATATGGCTGCTGAGCTGTGCTCTTCATTGTGTTGTCTTCATCATCACAGGTTAGCAAGAGAGAGAGATTGTGAGGTTAAGCACGTACATTTATAGATGTTCTGTCCAACCCCTAGAGCCAATAGGACATCAAGGTACTTAAAAGCTTCTGATCCAAGCCAATTCCAAACAGCCATACTTCAGACCAATGGGGGAAATAGAACATCTTAACACCTGCCCCCAAACCATATGTTAACGTAACCTGGGTTTCTTGCGGGGGTTGAAAGACTTTAGCAAAGAAACACTCGCCAAACTGGTTTAAGGCACATCCTCTCCCAACTCTGTCGTAAAGTTCAAAGAGACTCAGTTGAAAAAGGGGGGTTAAACACTAAATTACATTGCTTTGCCTAAATTACAAATAAAGACATAGAAAATATGTATCAAGTTATATGTAAAATCTCCCATCACAACAGATGGCATCTGTGAGATAAGTATGTGGGGCATAATGATTGTAGCTTCATGATCAGAGAAGCGTGGTCGGAAATAATGATAGCGTCGTACTTACAAGATTTAATTGTAGGCAAGAAATTATTATCTATTAAAAAATAATCAATTCTTGTGTAGCAGTGATGCACTGGTGAGTAGAAGGAATAGGTTCTTGAGTTTGGGTTTTAAAATCTTCAGGGGGTCTCATAATTTGTGATCTGTTACAAACTGTGTAATTGTTTTTGCGGTGTTAGATGTCATCATCCCTGAGGCAGGGGACCTATCTAGGTCTGGATTTAAAACACAATTAAAGTCCCCAGCCAGTATAACTTTATGTGTGTTCACATTGGGAATGGATGCAAAGTATTTCTTGTTCAATAAAAAGTCAGTTAAGATATTTTTTGGTTATCTCCTCAGTGTCTCTTTTAGTAGCACCCAGCATTGGCAACATGGTGTGGACATTTTCATAGTATTATGTCAGTCAGATATTCTTACTTTTAATATCAAATAGGAGAAAATCAGTCATATTCTCTTTGAGCTTCTTGCACTGTAAATTATACATATTCAAGAGGATTTTGGGATAAAAACATAATTGAAGACGTATCATTTAATATACTATATTATTGTACAGAAAGTTGTTTACAATACATTCATTTTAAAACTACTGTAAATGCACTTTATTTTCCACAAAGAAAAATGTATTAACAGTATGCTCTTTGTCTTCAGTGTCTTTTTATGACATACTGTACTATTGTTGAATGCTGAGCTTTATACTGAAACTGTTGGCTTTAGAAACAGTATATATTGGGACAGATGTGCTACCGTACATACGGTAGACCTAAATCAGACTACTGTGTGTTGAAAGTAGTAACTTTACATTTCAAATCTGAGTACGAGGGGGTGGGGCAGTCTTTGTGTTAATACATACTACACCAGGTTTATAGACACGGGGGAAGTGCTAGGGGCAAGTTACTGGTATGCTTTTATAAATTCTGGCTCTAGCAATATTTAAAGGATCAGGCATGATACTTTACCAATAGTCTGCACAGCTGCACATGACAAGACATTTGTTTATGGTGGAAGTGAAGTGCTACTTAAGTTTCTTTTACACATTTTTAATGGTACTTATTTCTGATTTATCCACAGTCATTTAAGATACTGTAAATAATCTATACCCAGCTTGATTGACTTTAAATGTAACAGTACTATACCAGTTTTAATTTGTGTTACAAATGCTGGTTTAGCAATGAACAGTAAATGGATGCATTCTGTCACATACTGTATATTATGGAAATGTTAAAATAGTTATTTGCAAATAAAAACAATAAATATGCTGTCAGCTGGATGCCATAGCAACAGCGTACATGCAAAACAAGGATCTACAAGTTTTATAAATGTATAACTGAAACAAATAACTTCAAGTGCAAATTGAAAGCATCTAAATTGGACCTGAATACTAAAACACTTTAGGGTTTTGTGCAATACATTGTTTCCATGGAAACTATCTTCTTAAAACCATCATGGCGTTCTGGTTTGGCTCATGCACTGCTTGTTCAGAGATTATTTTGGTTTGTTTCTTCTATCAGGATTGTTGCTGCTCTGAAATGCAGCAATAAAAGGCTCCAAACCCTCAAGGAACTAACCGACTCATCTTCCAGAGCGTAGTTTGTTTTGCCGGTGTATACCCATCATAACTCCCATCTTAATAAATCAGTTCTTCCTAAACCTTTTTGATTGACCTTTCCTAAACACATCCAATATTTCTGTGCTGAATGCACAAAGTGCAGCATCATGAATAAATAATAACAAGAGAGCACCCAGTGGAATGCAGGATGCTTTACATCTTAGATCAGCTGGTTTGAATTACATGCCTGTGTTGTTGTACATGTTAGGAAATAATACACACAGACACTTTAAATGATTTTCTTTACTGGTGTGCAGCACAACACTTTACATTTCTATTATTTACGATTCTTGTCTCAGGTTCTTGGTTTTGCAGTCAGAAATGTTTGCTTTATTCATCAAATAAGGTGTCTAAGGCAAATAGTACAGCTATGTTGAAATAGTTTTTAGTCATAAGAAGCATGAATACAGATATGGTTTTTGCTGAAGTAGGTATTTAACTTCAGTCAGACTGTTAATATCATGAAAAGGTCTGTGTAGCCAAGGTCTTCAGTATTTTTGCAAATAATAAAATGAACACATTTTCATCAAAAGTAACTATTTGTGTGGGTTGTGTAGATACTGGTATGCACTGCCCAGTAAGTACTCCAAACCTCAGTATTTCTCCAAATAGATATTTGTATGCATTGCACAATTAGGAACTGCAAACTGTAGTTAGGAAACATTCACAGTTATTATTTCAAGATGTATGTTTTGCTTAATTGATTAAGAAAGCGAAGTGTCTCTTTAATTTGTTATTTGATAATCTTATCAAGTCATTCTGAGATCAAATCTGTTGTGGTGAAGATACTATACCATCAGTTTTATTACCCTATATAATGGTGCAAACAAAGCAAAATGTCAGAAACCTTTTCTCTTTGACACAACATCTTAATAATGCTTAGCTGCAAGATGTCCATGGAGGTTACTTTCTTGCTTAGCCCATCAAAAATATTTCCAAGCTGTTCAATGTATCTTAATTTTTCTTCAAAATATGGTAGTATGTCATCTAGTTATTGAAAAGATGTCTGCACTGATAAGTAATCTCAAGACTCTGTTTAGCACCTGACAACCGTCTTTGCACTTCCCAGGTGATATGTTAGTAGGATTCCATACAAAACATTTTACCTGGAAATACAGTCTTTGACTATGCATCCAGTTCTTTCAAACAATAAGCAAATTCCATAATATTAATAGCATATTAATTTCCCATATCATTTTCAAGGTACTCAGTAGGCAGAAGGGGGGCAACTTTTTGCCTCACATACTTTTGGAAAGAAATAAATAGGCAATCATCTTAACTAAATATTAAACCTGTCATAGATTTTATTAAACTAGAATCCCAACATGTGTGGTATGGGAATGCTCTGCACTTCTTTCAGACAAAGTTGTTCCCCCAGCACTTGGTGTATGCAGTGCCACTATAAAAAGTTGTCTACATTTAGGAGGTTAAAGTTAAACCTGTGCTCACTTTTTTCCACCCTAAGTACTAACTCACTCTTTACGTTGGGGGTTATAACTGTATTTGAGTTTAACCAGACCCATACCAGATCACATAGATATGCACGTTTTATCCCCTGACATCAACTAAGTGTACTTTTATCAGCCCTCAGTAAAATAAGCTCCTCTTGTTAGATTTCTTTGAAGGGTTTTTTCCTTCACTTTCGTAGAGCCCGTCCTGGGTATGACGTTAATCTGCCTGCAGGCCCTCCAATCTGCAGGGAAAAACCTGGAGGTTGGTGGCAGAATTGGCACTCCAGCCACCATAAAAAAACCTCACACTGTTCCATTCCATCTGAACTAGTGTGGTGCTGAGGTGTCAACTGTTACATGGCTGCATTCGGGTCCTAATCTGGGGTTCTGAGTTGGTTTGTCATGTAGTGGGTACGGCAATGTGTCAGCGCATGCTGCTAACCTCTCTCTCTCGTAGAGCAGAGATAACCATGATATACAAGGAGCAGAAACAAGCTTAATGATTTATATTGATTTTCAACCTTTATCTCAACAAAAGCTAAAATTTCACTAACATCATGTATAGACTTTTAACTTTGGTTTACTTTTGAGGACATCCCTAAACATATGGATCTCCTTATGTGTTTGTTTATTCTCAGACATAGAAAGTTATTCCCTGCCCTAAGTAAGGATCACTAAAGAAACATTTTTTGCCACTGATCAATATAGGAGCCCTTTCTTTGTAGATAACCCCAGTTTTTATTGGAACAGTTTAGACTTCTGTAAGCAGTTTCACAAAATCTTTTTAGAAATGGCAGAACACTCACACTCTCATCACTTTGAAAACAGCAAATACCTTATTTGTGTAATATTATGACTGTGGCTGTTTCATTTCTAGGAAGTAATGAAAATCTTTCTGCTTTCAGCTTTGTTGTTAACCACAAATTCGCTGTGATCCTTGTCCACTGCCTATCAATGAGAACTGTTTTGATAGCTCATTAGACTATCAAATGTCTAAGATGGGAAAGTGGGAAGTGAGGAGATCTTAAGAGGTGGATCAATAGAGTGTTTTATTTCTGAGCAAGTAATAAAAAGGGAAACATATTCAACTGATCAACGAAACCAGCTTTTTCATAGCTTTTTCTGAATATGCTAACAGTGTGGCCCCCATTGTGATTTAAAGGCTTATCATGGCAATTTTCACTTAATTGTATTTATGTTTTTTATTTCATGTAATGAGTAAAGTCTGCAACAATTTTAAACAATTACCAATGGGGGTGTAACAGCAACTTAGAGACATTTTTTTAAATGTGTCTCTGTACATTTTAAGTATGCTTTTCCATAATCACCATAAAAAGACAGAATCAGGGTCTTCTGCAACTTGCAATCTCTCTTCCTTCCTACCTAATTCATTCACAATGTGGGACCCCTCTTTTTTTCAAATCCACCTTGATGCCCACCTCAAGAAATCCCTTGATTCCATATGGATGCTAAAGCACAGTGCTTCAAATATGTTAAATGTGTAAGTTTTTGTGCAATAACACCATCTTCAAGGCCTTATTAAGGATCATCTGGAACTTTGAATTGTAAGCCCAGTATGGTTTTAATGTTAGTCTTTGTAATGCAAGCGCTCCTTCCAAGTAGGCAGGGTCAAGCACACTGAAAATACAAATATCTGCCCACAAATGTGAGAGAAGACACCAGATGAGGGGTGGAAACCTGCAGGTAAAACCAACAAAATGTGGTAGCTCACAGAGTAGCAATACAAGAATTAACTTGCAACATAGAGAATGAGGAGAAGTGCAAGTTTTTACAGAGTTCTGTTAGTGCTGAGTTTTTGTTAACTTACTTAAGGCACCTGCCAAAGGCATTACAGTTGGACTAGTAATGACACTTAAATGATGGAGGTGTTTTTTTTAATAACAGCCTGTTCAGGCCTGCTTTTTTACCTTGAATCATTACAATATTTTTTCACATGAGTACTTGTAGAAAAAAAATGGGATGATTGTAGCATGGAATTTACTGTAATGAGTAACTATTGGTCAAAGGTGGTCCTCCATATCTTTGACTTTGACAAAGTAGTCCTTGGTCCAAAACAATTTAAAAACTGGTAATTTGAACACAAATTGGTGAATTGTTGCTTAAAACTTAGTGTCCTAAACCCTGAAACAGTGGTTCCCAAACTCGGTCCTGGGGATCCACTGTGGCTGCAGGTTTTTATTTCAACCTACGTCTGTTTTTCATTGGACTCTTAGCCTAATTAAGTGAGTCATTATTTCCCAGTTTTGTGTTTTGGAGTCAATGTGGAAATTACAAACTAAGTTTGGTAGATTTTTATTAAAATGTACTAAATAGTTATATGCAGTATGTAGTTTTTTTTTTTAAAGTCATTAATAGTGTTTACAACCTAATTTTCATTCTGCTTTTCCAGGTTTTTTGATTATTTAATCGATTATTTGCTAATTAGTGGGCCTGACACTAAAGTCGTTGCAGCTTTCATCATCCCGGGTGTCTGCTATGCTAGTTGTTAATTGTCACTATTAAGGATAAATGAAGGGAGCAAACTACACAGAAAAAGGTAAAAATAATAGGAAAGCAACAATAGAGAGTTAAGCATTTATAACTTTAGAATAAAATTAAAATATTTTTAAATGTCTTATAAATGTAAAAAACATACTGTTATGTTTTTCTTAATGCAGAATAAGAGAAGAGTAAAAAAAGACCAGCTAATTATCTATCTATCTATCTATCTATCTATCTATCTATCTATCTATCTACTCTATCTATCTATCTATCTATCTATCTATCTATCTATCTATCTATCTATCTATCTATCTATCTATCTATCTATCTATCTATCTATCTATCTATCTAAATGAGATCAGTTGTTGATTATTATCACCTATTATGAATCTGGTTGGAACAAAAACCTGCAGCCTCAGGGAGTCCCCTGATCTGAGTTTGGTAACCACTGCCCTAAAACAATCAAGAGTCCCTATTATATTTTTCTTTGCTCATGGTTTATCATTATAATCATTGAAAATGTATTATCCTTTCATGTTACTTTCATTTTTAAGACTCACTAGCAATAAATAAGGTATTTTCATACACTTTTCATAGATAGTTTAGTACCACATGTTTTTTCTTTATTTTTTTGTAATTAGGTTTTTGTTTTAAGAAAAAGCATTTGCGGTGTCATAAAATAACTTCAGATATCTTTAAAGTTTTCTGTTTTACTCTTTGACTTTAACTGTACTGTCTCACATTTTCTCTGTCTGTCTCTGTGTGCTTAGATAGTCACAGATGGCTTCAGAAAGATTCAATTCAGGGCTCTATAGCAAGCCGTTATCTTGTGCATTCCAGTCCCTTCCAGCTAAATTGTTTTCTTTTATTTTTGCTTCACTTTTTGTGTAAGATTAATAGGTCAGTGAAGGTTTGATATATTGGACCTCCAAAAAGATAAGAACCAACATAAATCATTATATCATTTGCAGTATAAAAATACTTTGTACAGAAAAGTTGCTTTTAGTTACATAAGACATGTTTTTCCTTAGTTAAAAAAGTAACAATTTTCAGCTGTGCAACAAAATAATTAAATAAAAGTTTAAATGATAAGCGTATTCAGAAAAATATATGAAAATTATAACCTACCATTAAGAAAATATTAATGTCCTCACTAGTTAAGCTGTTATCAGAGTTCAGGGCAGGAACTGGTAAGGCTACCTGACATTTATTTTTAAGTTAGAAATGGCCATTTTAAAAAATTGAAACATGCCTCAATTTGTTTTGGTTTTCTTAGTACCTTTTTAACTTGGACAATGGATAGCAATGAAATATAGTAAAGATAAGGTTTTTGACTCTGTTTTTGACAGTTACAAGGCGTGATGATTTGCAGCATTTTGTCATAGTTGTTTAATAGTGTTGTATTTTCTGTTGTGGGGTGTTAAAAAATATGTTATTGTTTCAGACATTTTATAAATACACTGCTTTTTCTGTAAAATATTTTAGCTAAACTTTAACCCAAATGCTGAAGAAAGGAGAGTCTTGAAAGAAGACTAAACCTTGCCTTCAATCAGAAAAGTGCTTAATCCAAGTTTCTAAACAGTGATTTTTAGGAGGTATCAGATTATAAGCATCTAAACATTTTCCATACCAAGAAATGTGTGAAAGATGATTTTGTGTTGCATGAAATAGCAAAACGTTGCAAATTTAAAATAAGATTTTTATTTTTGATAAGAGTTCCTGTCACAACTTTTCTGCTTTTATATCTTGTAGGTTTTTTGTTTCTTAAAGACAGCTTTTCTCACTTTCTCACTGTACTGCAAATTGCTTTAGTGGTTTAGTTTTTTTTTTTCCTTAAAGGGGATGCATTCCTTATGAAAACATTACATGTTTTCCTCAGCATAAGTTTACTCATATATTATTTTGGTAGATGAAAACTTTTTATACAGTATATTTTTTGTTTCATGTGTATGACGTACTGAAATAGAATTTTGCGACCACTGAAATTCGTGCCATTGAGATGGGAATAAAGTTGTTTAACTCTGTCTAAAAATGTTTTTCTGTTTGAATTTCACATGCGTCTTCCTGCCATTTAGTGTTTCTCTACAGAGAGGGGGGAACAATAAAAATCCTTCACCAAATATTTTTCCTGCCACATGTAGACATTTAATTAAGCAATGAGATGCCTGATTTAGTTGGTTTGGCAGAACAGTACCAACTTTTCCAATTATGATGAAAGCCTTACCAATGACAGTCTTAAAAATGCGTTACTCAATGCTGCACAGTGTATGCAGTGTGAATATCCTCACCCTCATCTGCAGGAATCAAAAACAGGAAAGGGCAGTGGACTTTCCTTGTACTCAGTTTTCCTGCAGTGGAAGCACAGTGATACGTCTTATTGTGTCCTCATATGGAAATTATTCTACATATCACATTTTAAAAAAACACACCACACTCCGCTGCAGTCACATAAAAACAAAAAAAAAAATCAATAAAATAAAATTGGTTTGACTGATGTGCTATTGACTACATGTGTTATGCAGCACTTGAAAACATTTAGGTAAACTCAGAATTATGAATGAGGATTTAGTAAGCACTGTTTATTTTCCCAGCAAAAAAACTTTAAAAACCCCAAAAAAAACTCATAAGTGAGTTTTGTGTTTTGTGATTGTGCGATCACATGCAAAACAAGTGTCAGCATCATTTTCACATAACTGTAGCTTTACTGCTCATCATTAGTAAGAAGTAACAATATATGACAATGGCACTTTTTCCTAGGTTTGTTTCCTCAGTCTCAAACTGAATGTCTTGTTTCCTAATGATGTGATAATATTTAAATCCAACTTTTATGATAGGAAACATGGGAAATAGAATGGATAGCAGATAGCTCCTTGTGTTGATGTTGTAGTAGTGACAGTATTAGTAATATTAGTACTGTCACATATATAGAGTACAGCAATATTCTTATTGCATATCCAAGCTACATGCAACACATTGTCACTCTTTAGTGTCATGATAAAAAATTTTTTTATAGGATCATGCCTGTGCTTACCATATTTTTAATTATTTTTTAAAAAATCTGCTTCTTATTTCCTGTCTTGAAGACCAATAAAAGAGTGCTTTTAGTACAGTTTAAAAAGAAACTTCTTTTGAAATGTAATTTGGATATGTAAATAGCACTTAAAACTTTAAGCAGATTTTTAGATTTTATTAAAAATGTCCATTCTGAAGCAAAAGTACAAATCAATTAACAGCAAAATTAATCACTTGTATATATTGATACACGTGTTAATGAATGAGAAAGTAGGTCCATTCAATATGCTGAGAAGGTCTTCCATTTTATTTAATGTAAATTGCTTGTACACCACATGTATGTTTTTGTGTACTGTATGTTATTTGCTTAAACTCCGCCAATGGACTCTGAAGAAATCTTAATTATAGCCTACAAAGAAAGCCTACATTTTGTGAATTATTTTGAAAGAAATATGATAAAAATTATTTTTATGCTTCATGTGCCTTCTGTTGATGACTCTAATGCCCTCTTTATTTGTACCACATATTCACTAGATTGAATTTTAAATGTTCTGAGGGAGAAATTTGGCTTTTTATAGAAGACCATGCTATACATAATTAGGTACAATTTGTCTTTCAAGTTATGTTTATTTGGCATTTAGAGTCCAAAAGTGTGCCAAGTAAACATTACCCACAAGCCAAATCTGCACTCTTGAATTCATATGGTCTATGGTGCTATATTCCAAGCCTACACGTTCCATGCTGTATTAGAAATTGCGATGTCTCATACCAATTGACATATGTTCAGTTACCCAATTTTGATAGCCTCTTTTGGGTGATAGGAGTTGAACCTGGTATTGTCTTCTGATTAATTGTGTGTAACTATTTCAATACCTCGTCCTTTCTGTTAGCTTGATGAAGTATTGCTTTTTTAATCTGATATGTTATTAACAAGGCATTTTGCCAATCAATGGATATTTTTGGTTTATCATACCTTTCTCTGCAAACTCTGTTGACAGATGTACATGAAAATCTCGAAATGGCTTCTGTTTCTGAGATACTGGTACCACCACATCTGGCAGCAACAGTCATACCACAGTTAAAATGGGTTAGATCACATGTCTTGTTCATGCTAGACCAACTAATATTGAATGTCTGCATGCAATATACTGTTTATTGAATTATGGGTTATTTGTATTAATGAGTAAGTAATCCCAATGCCCAATAAAGTGGCCTTTGACTGTATGTTTCCTTTACTAATTCAACATTTGATGTATATGATATTTATGTTTAAGTCCACTGAGAATAATAATTTGATAACTTTTAAGTTTCAGAAAGAATATCATGAACCCAGATGGGCTCAAAGGAGAGATTGCTGCAATTAAAATTCTGAGTTTTCATGCTTTTGTGGTATGATTGTGTTTTAAATAGACCAGCTATTCAGTTGTTTTGTGTAGTATTTTCATACTTGTAGTATATTTAATATTGTTTAAGTTTTTTGAAAGAAGTAGAACAAAAATATTATAATCCAAATGAAAGACTTCACAGTCCTGAAGAAACGTGGAATTCAAATTCCCCTTCATTTCTTCCTTTCTTATATCAAATTAACCATAATAAGTAGGCCTAGGTAAAAATATCATTTTTCTGATTAATCGTTATTTTGGTTTAAACGACTGATATCAATTCTTAAAATCTCAAGAATGATCTTGTGAATCTCTATCCTGCTCAATTACTATATTTAGATTTTTTGCTTATCTGCTTATCTTCGTTTGTGGTGTATGAACCAGTAGATGGTGCTAATATGCTTGTTAAAGCACTACTTCACATAAAATGGTGTGCCCTCTTTAACTGAAATCAGCACCTTAGGAATCTTAAATCAGATGTTTGGACTTACTACAGGTTCAAACTGTGTGTTGGTAAAGAACAAATGGATAAAATCAAAGTCATATGTAAGCTGTGCAGCTCAGAAATTAATTAATGTTATAACACAACAAATTTAAGAAATCATTTATCCTGACATCACGCATAAATGTAATCTCAGTTGACATCGAAACGAGTAGAGCCTAAACAATCTACACTGGAGATGGTGGTTAGCTCCAAGTTTCCGTTTAATTTGCCTCTTGCCCAAAAAATAACAGAATCTATAACAGTTTTAATCTGTAATAATAAGAGACCGTACAGCGTGCCTCACCCAGCAGAGCAAGTGGGAAATTCTTGGAATTTTCAGAGCAGTCTGTAATATAAAAATGACCATGTGCTCAAAGCAGCTGACTTGAAAAAGCTCCAAAAATAATGGCATTATCAGTCACAATGGCCGGTTGTTTTACTTTTTATGTTCCATTCATTCAATGCCGCCGTCAACAAGCATCAGCACTAGATCCTCATTTTAAAATGCTTCCTTTTTGTCTGAGGAATGTCAGGGCACATTTTTGAGACTGATAAATGTGACGGCTACAAGTGAGCAACTGAAGATATTTGTAACTTGTAGAATTATAGAAAGACGAGTCTTCCCATCATATCTTTAATTTCGACTAATTCAGGATTGTTGTCCAATAGGGGAATACATTTGACTAACAGTTTAGTTAAAGGGTGTCTACATGGAGATTCATCACACACTAATAGGTTATTGAATAACATTTATTATTTAAGATTAGTTTATAATATTATTGGCAAGATATAGATGTTTTATAAAGTAGATGCTTCTGTATTGTATTAAAACAAGGAGCCACCTATAGCTAAATAATGATGAATTTTGATTGAATGCAGTGCTGTGAAAAAGTTATTTTTTTTTAAAGAGCAATGATATTTTGTTCCACATCTTCCAAATACTGATGTTAACTGTCCATTACTAATCAAGTATTTCTTTTTAAATGTCATTCCATGCTTAGGCATATGTTATGAAGTCACTATGTAGACACCCTTCATATAAAGTGTTACTGAAATTTTTTTAGATTATATTAATGTTCTGTATGCATGGTTAGTAATCTCTAAATAAAGCCAGCTCTTATATAGCTCAAATATATTAGTGGAGGCAAATTCAGTCAAGATAAAGTCTATTTTGAACCGCATCGGGGGATTGTGAATCAGAATTGAATCAAATCAGGACACCAGTGGTGATACCCTGTCCTAGCAATTCGTTAATTATTATTCATTAATATTAATATTAAATTAACACAAAAATCCTGATATGAGCACAACACATCTTGAGTATGATAAAATAGGGTCACCAATGTCTTTGCTTTCTCAGAAATCTAAGGAAACTTCGGATATCTCCATCTGTGTTAAACAGATTCTGTAGGTGCACAGCAGAATTGATCTTGTGGCTGCATAGCAAAATACTTTTGCAGAATTCCTTGGTGTTCATTTCTTATTTCATTTACCTGACCAGGCTCTCTGAGTTTTATTGTTACCCTCTATCTAAGGATTTCAGCAGCACTGGGAAGTGAAAGTTTCCTACATCTGATCAGGGATCTATAGGAGCATCTTCAAGAAACATCCATCCATTCGTTATTGAATCTTCTTAATCCACGTCATGATTGTGGGGAGCTAAAGTCTATGCTGTCAGCTTCAAGTTCATGGCTGGATCCAATCCTGCACAGAATGCTTCATGTGCACATGCATATACAAACCCAAACTCACCAACATGGTCCAGTCCCCTAACTAACTAGGGCTAACTAACAACTATTTAGCAAATCACTTAGTTGGATGATGATTATTTCAATTATTCTTGGTTTTTAAAAATGTAATGTTTGCCCCCAGTGTTCTTCTTATTAACAGCCGTATAAGTGCTATATGCTCTAAAATTATGGTTGACTGAAAAGTGCATAGTAACAAGTATTGTTATTAACTTTAAGGTTAAGTTTAATACTTTCAATTATATTGTCAACATCAAGAAGTAGAAAGCTGAAATCATTGCTGGCCTAAACTATATTGTTTGATTTTATCAGCTACCTGACAGCAAAGTCTATAATATGAACTGAGTGTCATGTGTTTTTAGTCTGCTTTTCATTACAGTATGGCATCAAATACCAACTGTCACTATCATAAAGAACAACACTTTACAAAAGAAGTTTTTCGTATTGTTGACGAGTTGAATTCTACACTCTCAGATAAGGATTTGGATCTGACACAAAAGGGCATGACATTGAAAGTGCTACTAGATTATGGCCAACTACAGATATTGCAAAAGACATATTTGCTTGCAGATGCAAAACTGAAAGGACTCCATTGTTTTGAGATCTGTGGTCTTTGACCTTCCATCATATTTACATCTTTCGTTTGTTCTTTCTCAAAATTATATAAATGTTACTCTTTGTCGATGAAATAACATACATAAAATGTACAAGGGCTTGAATTTTAATGTCAGGTTTGTAACGTTTGCTGTTGTGAAATGTATGTTTCCATCAGTATATGGAAAAGACGTTAGCTAGTTAATAAAACCTATGAGCAGTAACATTTAATGTACGAGTGAAATTCATTTAGATTTCAAATGTCCCAAACACCTGATGCTTTACTTTTCCAAATCATTCCCTCAATATGAATTTTGTGTCAACTTTGTCTACCATATTAAAATCAAATTTCCCAATTAATGATTACAGTAGGCCCCCGCGAAGTCGCGGTTCAGGGTTCGTGGACTCAGTCGTTCACAGATTTTTCCTTAGAACCTAACTATCAATTGTTAGCGGAAATACGCAAATATCCTCTGCCATTTTTTTATGGCTTTTTTCGTGGCATTACTGTGCTGTTGAGAGATCAGGAAGCAACTGCTGAGGGAAACACGGTTTGGGATGGTGAAAGTAGCCAATCCAAGAGCGTTATTCATTTCTCCTTGCTGTTGATCGACTGCTGCCATGTGACGCGTCTCCAGCTGAGTGGGTTTACCACCACTGAGTGAAATGCGGTTTGAGATGGTGAAAGTTGCTAATCCAAGTGTGTTATTCATTTCTCCTTGCTGCTGATTGACTGCTGCCCTGTGACGTGTCTCCAGGTGAGTGGGTTTACCACCGCTGAGGGAAACGCGGTTTGGTATGGTGAAAGTAGCCAATCCGAGAGTGTTATTCATTTCTCCTTGCTGCTGATTGACTGCTGCCCTGTGATGCGTCTCCAGCTGAGCGTCCTCATATTTTTCCATTTTGTTATTGTATTCATTTTGTTATCCTTAAACACACAAGATGTCGCCGAAACACCCCTGCACCTTCTAAGGCTTCTGTTACTGAGCCTAAGCGCCAGAAGAAATTTAAAACACTCCAGGAGAAGGTTGAACTACTGTACTGGATTTGCTCCAGGAACTAAAAAGTTATGTTGCAGTAGCACACCACTGTGGCATTAATGAAAGCACTGCATGCTACATAAAGAAGAACGAAGCAGCAATCTGGAGTACCGTATCTGTAAGTTTCTGTGATAGTGCCAAAAAGGTAACGACCGTAAGGAATAAATATTTCATCAGGATGGAATCTGCCTTGGCATTGTGGATCACCGACTGCAGGAAGAAGAACATCCTCTTGGACGGTAACATCATCTATGAGAAAGCACGGAAATTGTACCAGCAGTTCGCTACAGGAGACAATGTAGCAACTTCCCATCACAATGTTCCTGAAACCTATAAAGAAAAGCCAGCACGAAACCCCCACCAGAAGAAAACCCGTCCAAAGATACGACTCCTCCTGAAGCGCCTGAAGAAGAGGCACCACTCGAGGAGTTTTAAATCCTCTGCATCGTACTGCACAGCTACTTCATCATCATCATCATCAATATCATTCATCATTGGTGAGTACCCGTACATTTTACTGTATATTAATTAAATGAAATTATTATGTATTTACTCTACTTATAACAAAGAAAATGACAGCGCATACCAAAGAAAACGCGCTTGCATGAATTACAGTACGTATAGTGGTAACATCGGTATTTTACATTCTAGCACTGCGGGAGACATAGCAGTACAGTACTGTACAGTAGACGGGTTTACCTTTACATTCAGTTTTTAGGTAATGTATTAAGGTAATTTTTTAGGTAATGTATTAAGCTGAGTTTGCAACGAAATTAAAGTGCTTTGGGGGCATACTGCATTTAGGGTTTAAACTATAAAAATAGGCATTTGAAAGGGATTTTTTAACCACATCCAAAAGTCACGGTTATTCACAATTTGCGGGTGCTCTAGGAATGTAACCCCTGCGAATTTTGGGGGTGTATTGTATTATTGTTATTTTAGAATACAGTACCTGTAAAAATATTTGCTCTGTTGCTTTTGAGGTACTGCATATAATTGAATAGATTTTACTGTTCCTTATTGGTGCTTGACAGAGCAGATGCAGGCCTGTGAGGGAGTGAAGGATTGGCGCTCTAGGGTTGGAATGTCCCTACTGATTAATTGTTGAAGAGTGGGAATGATCGTAGTGGCATCCTACCCCTGAGATCCGAGGTATGTCAGGCGTGTAAGAAGAAAGGCAGGAGGACAACTGACCCTGAGCGGTCTGGCTGTGGCTGCTTATGTTTCCACCAGCTGGGTGAGTCAGGGAAACGTAATTGGGAGATGCAAGGCTTGTCCAACAGAATATGAGGAACCTGATGGTTTTTGGTTTTAATTTGGATTTTTAACAAAATCAAAATGCAATGAGCAGCACAGTGGCGCAGTGGTAGCACTGCTGCCTCACTGTAAGGAGACCTGGGTTCGCTTCCCGGGTCCTCCCTGTGTGGAGTTTGCATGTTCTCCCCGTGTCTGCGTGGGTTTCCTACGGGTGCTTGGGTTTCCTCCCACAGTCCAAAGACATGCAGATTAGGTGCATTGGCGATCCTAAATTGTCCCTAGTGTGTGCTTGGTGTGGGGGTGTGTGTGCCCTACGGTGGGCTGGCACCCTGCCCGGGGTTTGTTTCCTGCCAGCAGACCCCCGTGACCCTGTAGTTAGGATATAGCGGGTTGGATAATGGACGGATGGAAAATGCAATGAGGTTAAAGTTCACATGATAGCTTTGTTCTGCAATGATGTTCACATGATAGCTTCTGATCTGTTTTGGATAAGAACTGCATTTTGTTTATTGCAGTTTATTTGGAGGCATTAATGATCAGTATATTTATATTAACTTACAATCATCTACTATATTACTGCATACTGTATGAATATTTAAGGATTAAATTTAGTTTAATAATCATAAACTGCAAGCAGAGCTCCAGAAAATCAATTTTAAATTTTTCTTCCATTGTTACATCTTTACTTCTATTGTTACACAATTTTGGAGTAATCTGTCCATAGAGTAAATTGAGAATTAATAACTATTTTCATGCATACTTTAAAAATTCAGTCAACAGAAGCATTTTCACTGTCATTCTGGTTTTGTTATTATTTGTCTGTACACACTGCACATGTAGGCTAATCCACGTTTTTAGCTAACTGTGCCCTGCTGTTTCACTGAGAGTATTACTTACACCAATTGCAGCTTCATCTCTTAAGAAGGAGAAAAATTAATAAATAAACAAGTAATGCACATTTAGCAGATGTGTGATTGTTTGAATTGCAGACTATGCTAAAACAATAGCTAGGAGCCATCTGTGGTCTTGATTTGGAGATGCAAGGGAACATGAAGAGCAAATGAGGAGGTTATATTAATCAGCAGTATATGTGTGTGCAATAGATAGAAATTAGCTTTTTTGTAATTTTTGTTTTTTGTTTTTAGGAAGCAGTTTTACAGCTTGGATGTTGATAGTGTTAGAATGAGAGAAATGTTTTACTTTTCTTCACAGACAAGTAAACATCTGGTTTTAAAATAACAAATGTGGATAAATAGTGTTTTTTCCCCATAGTAGATAATCTGTTTCAGTCCCCGCTGTGTATAAAGTGTTCTGGGATATATAGACAGGGTAATGCATACTTGTTTGCTTTTACTGTTGTAATGAGGTTTAATACCTTCTTATTATCCATGTGGGTGGAGTGGTGGCTCTGAGGCTAGGGAAGGTTGCTGGTTCAAATCCCGTAAAGGCCAAAAGGGACTCTGCTCTGTTGGGCCCTTGAGCAAGGCCCTTAACACATGAATTACCAGAGCCTACGATAAAACTTGTAGATCCGGCCCACCTTAAATCGCTTCTTAAATCCGTTCACACCTCTCCGCCAGCGTCTTTTGTCCTCTAAATGTGCTGATAAAGACAAGTTGCCAGCAGCCGGCTATTCCATGCCCCCTCCGACTTAGAACGTGCACGAACTTTTCTCAGCTCATGCCTTGATTGATTATCTGGGAGTGAAGTGGAGTTTTAGAGTGGAAATAATAGATCATTATTTGGAACACACGCATTTCATGTGTGTACCGTTTCTACAGTAATCTGTGTAAACACTTTGTTAAAACAGAAACTTTTTCATATTTTAGTAATAAATGTTACAAAATGTAGGTATAAACTATAGAATGTGTAAAGCCCGAGTTCCAAAGATCAAATAAACACTTTCACAAAAGCTTCAAGAACTATACAACAGTTTCCGTGGCGTACCGCGCTAAGATTTGCCACTCAGAGTGCAGTAGCTTTGCCGTGCCTCACAGACATGAGTTCAATTCCCCGCTGGGGATAAAGTGTTACTTCTTTTTTTCTTATTAACCTCAAACGGACATAAAATTTATAAATTGGTATGCACTGTCAGCTAATGAGATCGTTATATTTTCATGTGGGATGCCCCTTTTAAAATATTTTTTTAACAGTTGAGACTGCAATTAACATGAACATCTGTCCTTATAACTTATTTTTTCAAGATCCATAACACACAGACAGACAGAGCACTGCGTAATAGAGAGACAGACATGGCAGAGATATACAAATAAACAGGGAAGGCACATGTACTGAAAGAAAAAAACATCAACATGTGCGTTGTTCCTGCTGCACTGAATAAGCTCACATGCTCTAACATCACCCCTCCCCCCGATCTGACTATAAGTAACAGCGCAAGTACAGACACAAACCAAGTGTAATCAAGAGTTCCTGGTTCGATCCCAACTCACTCCTATATTTGCCGTTTTCAATAGTAAGCTGCTCTTTTTGTTAATGTTATACAGTACACATATGCACTTGGTTTGTCCGTTTGAGGTTAAAAAGAAAAAAAGAAGTAACACTTTATCCCCAGCGGGGAATTGAACTCATGTCTGTGAGGCTCGGCAAAGCTATTGCACTCTGAGAGGCAAATCTTAGCGCAGTACGCCACGGAAACTGTTGTATAGTTCTTGAAGCTTTTGTGAAAGTGTTTATTTGATCTTTGGAACTCGGGTTTTACACATTCTATAGTTTATGCCTACATTTTGTAACATTTATTACTAAAATATGAAAAAGTTTCTGTTTTAACAATGTGTTTACACAGATTACTGTAGAAATGGTACACACATGAAATGCGTGTGTTCCAAATAATGATCTATTATTTCCACTCTAAAACTCCACTTCACTCCCAGATAATCAATCAAGGCATGTGCTGGGAAAAGTTCGTGCACGTTCTAAGTCGGAGGGGGCATGGAATAGCCGGCTGCTGGCAGCTTGTCTTTATCAGCACATTTAGAGGACAAAAGACGCTGGCGGAGAGGTGTGAACGGATTTAAGAAGCGATTTAAGGTGGGCCGGATCTACGAGTTTTTTTGTAGGCTCTGGTAATTCTAGTGTTAACCTGCAATTGCTCCGTTCTGGGTATGATGTTAATCTGCATCCAGCCCTGCATGTAGGCCCTCCAACCTGCAGGGAAAAACTTGGGAGGGTTGGTGGCAGAATTGGCACTCCAGCCACCACAAAAAACCTCACACTGTTCCACTCCATCTGAACTAATGTAGTGGTGAGGTGTCACTCGCTGCATGGCTGCACTCGGATCTTAATCTGGATCCTGAGTTGGTTTGTTGTGTGGTGGGTGCGGCAATGCGCTGTATCAGCGTGTGCTCCTAACCTCTCCCCATCTCTCTCTCTCTCTCTCTCTCTCTCTCTCTCTCTCTCTCTCTCTCTCTCATTATCCATCAATTAAATTATGTTGTGTAGTGTTTTGGTAAATTGACAGTTTAGGTATATAAAAGTAAATTAAGTAAACTGATTCATGTTAATAAATGTATAGTACTTTTTTACCTTCTTAAACTAAATAATACATGTCATTGTCAAGTTTGCTGATGACACCACAGTGGTTGGACTCATCTCAAAGGGAGACGAGGCAGCTTACAGAGAGGAGGTCCTGAAGTTGGCAGCCTGGTGTTCAAAAAACAATCTGGCTCTGAACACCAGGAAAACCAAGGAGATCATTGTTGACTTCAGGAGGCACAACACCGACTTAGCCCCCCTTTACATCAATGGCGAATGTGTGGAGAGGGTCCATACCTTCCGGTTTCTTGGCGTCCTTATCTCCGCTGACATCTCCTGGACAGACAACATCACAGCAGTCATCAAGAAGGCTCAGCAGCAGTTACGCTTCCTGAGGGTCCTCAGAAAGCACAACCTGGACTCCAGCCTGCTACTGACCTTCTACCGCTCGTCATCAAGAGCCTGCTGACGTATTGTATCACAGTATGGTACGGCAGCTGCACCATGGCAGACAGGGAGAGACTTCAGCGAGTAGTAATGGCAGCACAGAAGATCATCGGCTGCCCTCTCCCCTCCTTGATGGACATTTACACCTCCTGTTGCCTCAGCAGAGCAAAAAACATCATCAAGGACAGCTCCCACCCTGGCTCTGATCTGTTTGACCTGCTGCCCTCAGGGAGGCGCTACAGGTTCATCACAACAATGGACAAACAGACTCAAGAACAGTTTTTTCCCAAAAGCCATAAACATTCTAAACTCACACATGCACTGACTACACAGTCAAACCCCCCAACCCCTGGACTTCCTTCTATCCATCAACTGTGCAATATCCAATATCTAAATGGTAGTGATAATAACTGTGTAATAACTGTATACTGTACAATATCATTACTCTCAGGGTCCAACATCCACTACTCACTGCACATGATCATTATTATTGTGCAATATTTAAATTATGTGCAATAACCCAATAGTGCAATAGTTATTTATTCTTTCCAGTATTTTAAATAATGTGCAATAACTCAATTTAGTTATTATTCTTTCCATTTGTATATAGCGTCGCAGAACTTTTTTTTGCAACTTTTTGCACCATTTGTTTATTTGTTTATTTACTTGTTGTGTTCTACATATATGTCTGCACTGAAGGAGCTGCTTTTAATCTCATTGTACATGTGTATAGTGACAAAAAAAGGCATTCTATTCTATTCTATTCTATTCTACATGAAACAATATTTTTTGGCCTGGATAAGTTGCCCCCCACATTTTGCTCCTCATATTTCGCCCCCAGCAAATTTCGCTGGTAATTTTCATAATTCTCACTACATAAAATGCCAGTTGGTTTTTAGTTTGAAGTATGTTTAGAGAGTATTAAGGCATTAAAATAAAACAGATTTTTAGGTTTCATATGGGTTATGAGGCTCTGTTTGAGCTCCTACTCTCAAGGGCAAACATATTGTAAATGCATATGGGAGTCTGCTGGGCTAGCATACTTAATATATGGGGGGGGGGGGGGGGGGTACCTGCAACTTTTTACAGAAGTATTTGTAAACGTTTGTTGTACACAAGTGATTTGCACTCCCTCTTCTACAGTACTGCAGTATAAACAATCATCATCTTGGAAGACATATTTCAGTAAGTAATTGATTTTCAAAGGACTATGTTATGCTGATGAGGTCTTTTTTAAGGTAGCATTTTATGAAAAATCGCCTAAATACTGCATTAATTCTGTATTCCTCAATTATTGTTTTCAGACACTGGCAATTAGTTCATCTGTCAAAAAAATAATTGTTTTGACTTTCAGAGTTATTCTGGAGTGCAGTATGGTCCATTACACTGTTATTCACCTTTAGATGACCATAGGCAGTGAACTGTGTATACAACTGCAGTAAAAATTGTCAGGCTTGAACTGTTAAGCAGATTTTCATGCTCGTAAAGATAAGCTTTAGGCCTGAAAAAAACATGTTTACACTCTGTATTGTTTGGGCTAATAAAAATGACCATTTTCACAACCTCCAGTATATCAAAGAGGGAGGTGTTATTTTCTGATAGCAACCCAGTGTTCATATAGGTTATTGGCGAGCATCGTATTTTTTTTTTTTTTATAAGATTCCTCTAATGCCCTTTTTGTGACTGCATAAAGCAAGATCTCTTTGTAATGTAGTATAAACCCTCTGATTTCCAAAGGTTTAATGGCCATTTTCTAAGGCCAAACTCTTGAGAATTTGTGACAGGAACTTTGTTGAACATTCCAACAATTACATGTGATAAACAAGTTGCTGAATATTTTAGGTTGTTTTTACAGTTGTAGTAAGCCCTGTCAATTGAAAAGAGTTACCTGCTGCATACAGTAGGTGTACATTTTTGTTTCCATGTTGTACATTTTATGAAATGACTCCGCACTGCATCAGCATTTGTTAGATCTTGGAGGCCGACTAATATAGTAAACAGTTTAATGGTACTGTGTTTTCTCACCTTTTCAAACCTAAAATTAGTTTTGCCTTTAAACAAAGGACTCCTTTTTATATTTGGTTTCTGCATGCTTCCTACATACAGCACAGTACATTTTCTAACTTGGTTGTGATGCTATCCCCTCCTTGCAGTTTACACTATTTTGTGAATTATCCTACGTATTTAATCTGCTGAAAAAGTTCTTCCAGTGCATTTGAAAAGTAATTTTTCATTTACTTTTGTCGTAATGCTGCTTTTAATTATGATTTCACTTGTAACTGGTATAGAGGCAGAAATGAATGGTTGGCATTATCCTCTTTGTAACAAAGTATGTGTTAATTATTACAATGTATATTGTGGTAAATAACAAGGGGATTCAATTAGCTTTTTATATTATTGCGTTCACTGTTCTTGCTTTAAAGCTAACACTATTTTCCTCCTGCTTGCTTTATAAACTTGCTACATTATTTGGCTATATTGCATGTTAGATGAAGTTTGGCATGCTATTAGCAGCTGACATTAATCAACCCTAAGTTACGGTAATAAGATCTATTATCTGTTACATGGATAATCACCAGAAAGTTGGTATATTTTTCTTTCTACAAACTATAATCCGAAGCATGAGCAGAATTAATGCAATTCAGTGGATTTAGAAAATATTCAGACCCCTTCACTTTCTGCACAATTTGCGTTGTAGATTTAATTTTAAATAGATAAATATACCAATTTTCCGAATCAGTGTACACTCAATAACACATAATGACAAAATGAGTTTGTGAATTAATTGAAAATAAAAAGCTGAAATCTCTCATTCATACATTGTTTTAGTTTGGGAAAATGGTTCAAAGGTTTTAACAGAAAATAAGCAGGCAAGAATCAGAGAGGAAAGGTCCAATACTTCAATTGTTTACTTGTTCAAATATAATATCAGTTACATACAATATAATAGCAATATACATGCAGATATAGGAATTGTACTATTGACTTACAGTAATACATAATAAAGATATATGATTTATACTATTGACTTACATTAATACAGATATGTGAATTATACTATACTTACAGTAATATCAAAAGACCCAGAGCCATCATCCTAGACCAGTAGACTGAGGGAGCCCGCATGTCAGTCTCGTCAGAGGATCAACTCGTGAGCCTGGTCCAATACCGGGCGGTGTGCACGTTCCCCACGGTTGAGCTTCCGAAGAAAACTGAGGGCGGAACCTTCCCTTATATACTAATTGAGTGTCCTTGCCCAAAATGGCTTACGTGTAAGCAGTGTATACAGAAGTGATCAGTTTCTGCACACCTCTTCCACGGGACAGCTGTATTGTTTTTCTTCTAGCTTGGCCCTCACTGAGATGGTGCCTAGTATCAGAAGACACACAATAACAAGCGTTGCTTGCAATGAAGCCCCTCGAAGTGAAAAACAAGTACATGGCCTTGACTGTATTCCCATAACATTCTGAAACTCTTTATGAGAAGCAGTTTTTGCACATTCTTTCGCTATCATCCCAAACATTCCAATCTTTGTAGCTGGTTTTGCACTGAAGCGACCAACCCCCCCCCCCCTCTTACTCCTTTATTTCATCCCTTCTCCTGTTACAGAGAAAACCTTTTTTATTACATACATGTATTCAGATCCTTTGCTGTGGCACTCTAAATTGATATCAGGTGCATCCTGTTTGCTTTAACTATCCTTGAGATGTGTCTAGAACTTGGTTGAAGAAAAAGAGCGTGAAGAAAAAGATTCGATTCTCTGGTCAGATGAGACAAAAATTTAATTATTTTGACAGTACTCCAGGGACCGTGTTGGGTGAAGACCAGCTACTGCTCATTACCTATCTAATACTTCTCTACGGTGACATATGGTGTCATTATGATGCAATGGGGGTACTTTTCAGCGGAAAGGACAGGGAGAATGGTCAGAAGGATGAATGCAACCAAATTCAGAGAGGTCCTTGAATTAAACCTGCTCCATAGTGCATGCAACCTATTACTGTGGTGACAGTTAAGCTTTTAGCATGACAGTGATCCGAAACATTCAGCTAAGGCAATTTGGAGTGGCTTTAGGACAATTCTCTGACTGTTCTTGATAGGCTAAGCCAAAGGCCAGACCTACACCCCATAGAATATGTGTGGGGAGAACCTTAAGATTGCAGTTTACAGATGCTTTCCATGCAATCTAACAGAGCTTCAGAAGATCTGCCAGGAAGAATGGAATAAACTGTTCAAAATCATGTGTGCAAAGCTTGTAGAAATATACCCAAGGAGACTAGAAGCTGTAAATGTTGCCCAAAGTTGTTGTAATTGTTTGCTTCTACAAAGTACTAAATTACAGGTCTGAATAGTTACTGTATATGAATGAGAGATTACATCTTTATTTATAACATGTTTTCACTTTGTCCTTATAGGGTATTGAGTGTAAATTCATAGGCAAAATGTAATTGTCTAAAATTAAATCTACATCACAATAAAGTGTGCAGAAAGGGGTCTAAATGCTTTCTGTATTCTCTCTCTCCCTTTCTCGTTTTGTGTGTGTGTGTTCACATGTCCAGTTTGTTCATAAGTTCAGCAAAGTTAGCCTAGGCACCCAAAGAACATGATCCAGTCACTAACCCGCAACTCCTATAGAAAACATGTACATATACAGCTATTTGTAAATACGAAAGTGCTTTCAAAAGTTATTATTTGTAATTTTTGTTATTTTGTTTATATTCCCATTGTTTTCAATAAGTTGATCTCAGTACACAACACTAGTTTACCGCTAACGAATGAGCCTACGTATGTAGACTTAGCATACCTCTATCTCTTCAACTCTTACTTAACACAAACAGTACAAATGACCTTTAAAAATTAATATTTTTACTGAGATTTTTGAGACCTTGAAAACACACCAACTGCGCTGTGCGACAAAACTTTTTTAATACAGGCAGAGATTGCTTGTCAACCACTTTTGTAACTGCGTAATGCGTCTGTCCCCCACTGGTTGATGGAGGGGAAAATTTAAAATCATCCGCTGACTTGGCATGTGTTCACTTGCTGTTTACTCACTTGTGCATGAAGTCTGATTACTGTTTTAATCTGTGAAAGAAGCGACTGCAAGACGGGTCCCGTTTGGATAACTTTGAGATGACAATAAAACTGATCTTTTTTTAGAAATCTGGACTCCCCTTCTTCTCTCTTGTGCAAGTCAATGACCCACATATTTTATACATGCAGTATTTTAAACAACAAAGTTCTTTTTATTTTTTCATGTTTTCAGTTGGCTGATCTTGGTAGAACTCGCTTAAGGCTAGCGAGCTGGCATACCTATCAAAAAAATGTTCCATGACCTTGTCCTTGTTCTTTAGAATTGTGTAGATCGTTGAACAGTTCTATGAACAAGCACATCAACCATCCTTTTGCCTCGCTCTACTCTGTCAATTATTTTCACTTTTGTTTCCATCGTTATTGCCTGGAACTTCTTAGCAGTACATCACTGCTGCTTTTATGCTTAATTACAGACATTGTTGGCTTGAAGTAAAGCGTGTTAACTCGGCGTAAATATAGATACAGCCAAAAAGCACAACCTCTTTTAGAGAATGCCCACACGTAATTGAAAATATAGCAATAATAGTGTGGATTTTGTGCTCCGCCTAATGTTGGATATGCAAACTAACGTATGCGCTGCCTCAGAATCTGAAGTTACGGTACAATTTTTACATTTTCACTTTTTTAAATCATTTTTAATTTATTGGACATGCATGCTCACATTAGAACACTCTAGACGAGAACAGTCCATTCAGCCTAACAAAGCTCGCCAGTCCTACCCACTTATTTCTTCCAAAAAAACATCAAGTCGAGTTTTGAAAGTCCCTAAAGTCTTACTGTCTCCCACACTACTTGGTAGCTTATTCCAAATGTCTATCATTCTTTGTGTAAAGAAAAACTTCCTAATGTTTGTGCAAAATTTACCCTTAACAAGTTTCAAACTGTGTCTGAGTGTTCTTGATGAACTCATTTTAAAATAAGTCTTGATCCACAGTACTAATTCCCTTCATAATTTTAAACACTTCAATTATGTCATCTGTTAATCTTCTTTTGCTTAAACTGTATAGGCTCTGCTCTTTTAATCTTTCCTCATAATTCAACCGCAGTAGCCCTGGAATCAGCGTAGTCAATCTTCTCTGTACCTTTTCTAGTGCTGCTATGTCCTT
Source organism: Erpetoichthys calabaricus (assembly GCF_900747795.2). Lineage (NCBI taxonomy): Eukaryota > Metazoa > Chordata > Cladistia > Polypteriformes > Polypteridae > Erpetoichthys > Erpetoichthys calabaricus. The sequence goes on along the minus strand of NC_041396.2, from coordinate 173,688,827 downwards.
TTTGTAGCCTGGAGAACAAAACTGCACACAGTACTCCAGATGAGGCCTCGCCAATGCTTTATAAAGGTTGAGCATAACTTCCTTGGACTAGTACTCCACACATCGTGCTATATAACCTAACATTCTATTTGCTTTTTTAATGGCTTCTGAACACTGTCGGGAAGTCCATAGCTTAGAGTCCACTATGACTCCTAAATACTTCCCATAAATTGTACTCTTGATTTTCCGACCACCCATTGTGTATTCAAACCTAACATTTTTTACTTCCTATGGGTAATACTTTACATTTACTGACATTAAATTTAATCTGCCACAAATCTGTCCAAGCTTGTATGCCATCCAAGTCCTTCTGTAATGATATAACGTATTCCAAATTATCTGGTAATCCACCTATCTTGATATTATCTGTAAACTTAACCAGCTTGTTACTTATATTCCTACCTAAATCATTTATATATATATTAAAAATAGCAGCGGCCCTAGCACTGACCCCTGTGGAACACCACTCTTAACATCGGCCAATTTTGATGAGGTTCCTCACACCATCAAACCTCTGGTTCCTATGTCTGAGCCAATTCTGCACCCATCTAAAAACATCACCCTGAACTCCCACATTTTAGTTTAATGCCCAACCTCTCATGTGGCACCTTATCAAATGCTTTCTGAAAGTCAAAATAAATAATATCATATGCTCCACTTTGATTGTATCCTTTTGTTGCCTCCTCATAGAATTCCAGCATGTTAGTGTGGTGTTGCGGGTCCACAGCTCATGTCAAAAGGCCACTTTTTAAAATAAATAAATAATAAATCGAGGGGGCGTGGTGTGTGTGTGGCCGAGCGGTTCTCGGGGAGTTTGTGATGTGGGCAGTTCTCATTTAAGTGCACAGGTGAGGAGTCGTCCGCATCCGTAATTGTTCCTGGGAGCTGCTGATTGCCACAGCTGATCCATGTCCCTGTGATATATAGAACCGTTAGGCGGCTAGTGGAGAAAAAGGAGATAAAGAAAGAAAGAGATGGAGGTTGCAGGGAAGAAGGCGGCAGGGAGCAGGGAGAGAATAGCTGGTGTGAGAAAGAGAGCAAGCGAGCGAGAGCAGGCTCGATGGAGCAGAGGCAGCTGGAAGGAGAACCCCAAGAAAGAGTGTTAGATTGACACTAGGTGGGCTGAAGGAAGCGGTCGCTCCAGCTGAGTGATCAAGGAGCTGGAGTGACCGGTGATGAAGACGAGTGGCCATCGAAAGGCAGCGGCAGTCGTGGAGGCTTTGGGCTGGTTGAGCCCCAGCGTGAGCGCCCTGGCCACTGGGGAAAGAACCCAAGTCTCGGTCCGGATGGAGCCTGATGTAGCCAAGTATTGGAGGGCTACCGGACCTGTATTGAGGGAGCTGCATTTTGCTGGTTGGGCGACTCCCTGTTGCAGGGCCCAGAAGCAGGAGAGTTGCCAGTGTTAGAGAAGTCGCACTGTGCTTTGAATTTTTTTAAAGAGACTGCTTCATGCCATTGTTTTAACCTCGTTGTTTTTAAAAGATTTTTTTCTATTGTGTTTTTTAACCTCCACTTATCACTTGTTTTTATGGATTATTTATTTATTGAAGATCTTTTGAGAGACACTGCACTTTATTTATTTGGACACTGTTTTGTTTGTTGATTTTAAATAAAAGCACTTGGTACATTTGCACCATCCCCTTGCTCCAATTGTTGTGCCTTGCTCATCGGTGACATTACCGACGGTGTCGGGTTCAAGGGCTCCCAGAAACTGTATGGGAGCATGGAGTAGAACCTGCATAGTCACAGTTAGTTAAACATGACCTCGCTGTTCCGAACCCATACGCACTGTTCAGAATAACTCCTGTCCTTGCCAGGTGTTGCTCAATCTTATCCTTAATTCCTTCCATTAATTTTCCTGTGATACTTATTAAGCTTACTGGCCTATAGTTGCTTGGATCTGCCCTGTCACCCTTTTTATATAATGGGATGATATTTGCCATTTTCTAGTCCTTTAGAATCTCTCCAGTGTGCAGTGACTTCCTAAAAATATGTGTCAAAGGTTTATATATGTACTCACTATCCTGCTTAAGAACTTGAGGGTAAATATTATCTATTCCTGGTGATTTGTATGATTTCAGTTTATTTAATCTAAGCAGTACTTCTCCCTCTACAATTTCCAAATCCCTCAGTACCTCCTTAGTAGTCGTGTTTAACAGAGGGAGGTTATCCACTTGCTCACTTGTGAACACCTCAGAAAAGTTTAGGGCATCCGCTATTTCATTGTCTGTATTTTTTAATTCCCCTTTACTATTTCTTATACACATGAAAGTAATGCACTTGATGCACACATCTTTGAAAGTAACTTGAAGGTTTGTATGTAGGGGGCTTTGTGTGTGTATATGTATGTATGCATGTATGTATGTGTATATATATATGATTGTTTATTGTTATCAATTTACAAAATGCAAAGTGAGCGAACAAAAGAAAAATCTAAATCAAATCAATATTTGGTGTTACTACCTTTTGCCTTCAAACCAGCATCAATTCTTATAGGTACACCTTGCACAAAGTCAAGGATTTTGTAGGATTATAGTCAGGTGTATGATCAACCAATTATACCAAACAGGTGCTAATGATCATCAATGTCACACGTAGGTTGAAACACAGTCATTAACTGAAACAGAAACAGCTGTGTAGGAGGCTTAAAACTGAAAGCAGACTGGAGTTTCAAGATGTGCTGTTCAAGCTCTTTTGAAGAAGCACAAAGAAACGGGCAACGTTGAGGATCGTAGACACAGTGGTCGGCCAAGGAAACTTAGTGCAGCAGATGAAAGACACATCAAGCTTATTACCCTTCGAAATCAGAAGATGTCCAGCAGTGCCATCAGCTCAGAACTGGCAGAAACCAGTGGGACCCAGGTACACCCATCTACTGTCCGGAGAAGTCTGGCCAGAAGTGGTCTTCATGGAAGAGTTGCAGCCAAAAAGCCATACCTCCGACGTGGAAGCAAGGCCAAGCGACTCCGATTTCGAAGGGTAATAAGCTTGATGTGTCTTTCATCTGCTGCTTTGAAATCTTTGTCTGGGAGAGACCTTGCTGATGCAATATAACTACCTTGTGTCTTGTTGCTGTGCTCAATCTTGCCATGACATGAAACTGTCTTCCACAACCTCACCTTGGTAGCAGAGTTTGGCTGTTCCTCACCCAGTTTTAAGCCTCCTACACAGCTGTTTCTGTTTCAGTTAATGACTGTGTTTCAACCTACGTGTGACATTGATGATCATTAGCACCTGTTTGGTATAATTGGTTGATCATACACCTGACTATAATCCTACAAAATCCCTGACTGTGTGCAAGTGTACATAGAAGAATTGATGCTGTTTTGAAGGCAAAGGGGTGGTCACCCCAAATATTGATTTGATTTAGATTTCTCTTTTGTTCATTCACTGCATTTTGTTGATTAATGAAAATAAATGATTAACACTTCCATTTTTGAAAGCATTCTTTGTTTACAGCATTTTTTCACACCTGCCTAAAACTTTTGCACAGTACTGTGCATATATATTTATTTAGTTATTTATATGGAAGTGAAGGTCTGTGACACGTGTTGCATATTTGTAACTAGTAATCCACAAAGGGAAAAAATGAATCACATATGTGAGGATATATTTTTTATTCCTAAGCTTTTGACAACCTACCAGGTGTAATTATCAGAGAAAAAATTATTAGACATTGCAATATTCTTGTTTTCGTGTTGCAAGTGTTTTAGATGTTTCTCCCACGTATGCAGCTGGGCATGCACAGCATGGTATATTTTATACTGTGTTCCATTTCTCTGATGTAGATTTTTTGCTTTTGGCAAAAAAGAACAGTTTCCAGAGTGATTTTGATGCCTGATTTGAGAGTATGCATGCTGTACTTTCCAATACACCACCGCGATAGGGAAGGGTGTGCCAAGTAGGATGTGAGATCAAATTAGAGTCCATTCTTTTATGAGGTCTGTGGCACCTCCTATGTAAGTATTGTTTGATAAACATCTTGGGGTAGCCACACGTCTTCTCGAAATCAGGCATTTTGTTCTTATCTTATTAGTACTTTATTGCTGGTGCCTTATCTGGCGTTCCGACCCTCGGTTGCCAAAACCGGCTCTTGGGACATGGAATGTTACCTCTCTGGCGGGGATGGAGCCCGAACTGGTGCGTGAGGTTGAGAGGTACTGGCTAGATATAGTCGGGCTCACCTCTACGCACGGTCTGGGCTCTAGAACCATTCCTCTTGAGAGAGGCTGGACTTTGTTCCACTCTGGAGTTGCTGTGGATGAAAGGCGGCGGGCAAGGGTGGGCTTGCTTATGGCCCCCCGGCTCGAGGCCTGTACGTAGGGGTTCTCCCCATTGGACGAGAGGTTGCTTCCCTGCACCTTCGAGTTGGGGGAAGGAGTCTGACTGTTGTTTGCGCCTATGCACCGAACAACAACAGTTCGGAGTACCCGGCCTTCTTGGAGTCCCTGGAAAAAGCACTGCGAGGTGCAGCTCCTGGGGACTGTATCGTCCTGCTGGAAGACTTTAACACTCATGTTGGCAATGACAGTGAAACCTGGAGAGGTGTGATTGGGAGGAACAGCCTCCCTGATCTAAACTCGAGTGGTGTTCAGTTTTTGGACTTATGTGCTGGCCATGGATTGTCCATAATGAACACCATGTTCGAGCATAAGTGTGACCATAAGTGCACTTGGCGCCAGGATACACAAGGTTGCATGATCAACTTTGTAATCGTGTCATCGGATCTGCGACCTTATGTCTTGGACACTCGGGTGAAGAGAGGGGCTGAGCTGTCAACTGATCACCACCTGGTGGTAAGTTGAATCAGATGGCGGGAGATGCTGCCGGACAGACCAGGCAGACCCAAACGTATAATGAGGGTCTGCTGGGAATGTCTGGCGGAGGAACCGGTCAGAAAGATCTTTAACTGCCACCTCTGGCAGAACTTCAACCTTATTCCAAGGGAGGCGAAGGGACATTGAGTCTGAATGGGCCATATTCTGAGCCTCCATTGTCGAAGTAGCAGAACGAAGCTGTGGCCACAAGGTTGTTGGTGCCTCTCGTGGCAGCAATCAATGAACCCAGTGGTGGACACCTAAGGTTCATGAGGCCGTCAAGTTAAAGAAAGAGTCCTACCGGGTCTGGTTGACCAGTGGGACTCCAGAGGCAGCTGAGGGGTACCGGCGGGCCAAGCGTGTGGCAGCATCAGCTGTTGCTGAGGCAAAAACCCAGGCATGGGAGGAGTTTGGGGAAGCCATGGAAAACGACTTTCGGCCGGCACCAAGAAGGTTCTGGCAAACCATCAGGCGCCTCAGGAGGGGAAGCGGTGCTCCACCAACACTATGTACAGTGGAGATGGGGCCGTGCTGACTTCAACTGCAGACGTTATTGACCGGTGGAAGGAATACTTCAAGGATCTTCTCAATCGCACCAGCATGTCTTCCTTAGAGGATGCAGAGCTGGAGGATTCCGGAGGGGTGCCCGTCCATATCAGGGGCCAAGGTCGCCGAAGTAGTTAAAAAGTTCCAAGGTGGCAGGGCCCCTGGGGTGGACAAGGTCCACCCTGGGTTCCTCAAGGCTCACCATGGGTTCCTCAAGGCTCTGGATGTTGTGGGGCTGTCATGGTTGACACGTCTCTGCAACATCGCATGGACATCAGGGGCAGTGCCTCTGGATTGGCAAACTGGGGTGGTGGTCCCCCTTTTTAAGAACGGTGACCAGATGATGTGCTCCAACTATAAGGGCATCACACTCTCCAGCACCCCAGTAAGGTCTATTCAGGGGTGCTGGAGAAGAGAGTTCGGTCGATGGTCGAATCTCGGATTCAAGAGGAACAATGCGGATTCCGTCCCAGCCGTGGAACACTGGACCAGCTCTACATCCTGGCCGGAATCCTGGAGGGGGCATGGGAGTTTGCCCAACCAGTCCACCTGTGTTTTGTGGGTTTGGACAAGGCATTCAACCGTGTCCCTCGAACCATCCTGTGGGGTGTGCTCTGAATGTACGGGGTACAAAGCTTGCTGTTATGAGCCATTCAGTCCCTGTATAGGAGGAGCAGGAGCTTGGTCTACGTTGCCGGTAATAAGTCGGACTTGTTTCTTGTTGAGGTTGCACTCCGCCAGGGCTGCGCTTTGTCACTGATTCTGTTTATAAGTTTTATGGACAGAATTTCTAGGCGCAGCCAAGGAGCAGAGGGGTTATGGTTCAGTGACCTCAGAATCTCGTCTCTGCTATTTGCGGATGACGTGGTTCTGTTGGCTTCATCGGACAGTGACCTTCAGCTCTCACTAGAGCGGTTCGCAGCCGAGTGTGAAGTGGCGGGGATGAGAGTCAGCACCTCTAAATCCGAGGCCATGGTTCTCAGCCGGAAAAAGGGTGGAATGCTCTATCCGGGTTGGGAACACATTACTGCCTCAAGTGGAGGAGTTCAAGTATCTCGGGGTCTTGTTCACGAGTGAGGGAAGAATGGAGCGGGAGGTCGACAGATGGATCGGTATGGCATCCGCAGTAATGCAGGCTCTGCAATGGTCCTTCGTGGTGAAGATAGAGCTGAGCCAAAAGGCGAGGCTGTCGATTTACCAGTTGATCTACGTTCCTACCCTCACCTATGGCCACGAGCTTTGGGTAGTGACCGAAAGAGCAAGATCACAGATGCAATCGGCCGAAATGAGTTTTAACTGCAGGGTGGCTGGACTTTCCCTTAGAGATAAAGTAGCATAATTATTGCTACTTTTATTCCCATACTATTCTTCACCTGAGGTGAATATTTTATTAGAAGAGGCATATTACAGTAGATGTAGCAATATACTACAAGTTTGCAAATTACATTCTTTCTTATGCTCAACTTAGTTGATAATTTAATTGCTAAAACAGTGCTCCCAAATGCTCCTTCTTTCTGCTATGATGATGTCTTTTTTGAAGAAAAGTAGATGTGTGCTAGCATGTTTTCAAACTTTTAAGTAGAACACTTAAGCCTTCTTTTTTCTGTGAAAGTCTCTTTCTAACTGAGATATGATCCATTGTAAATGTAAATATTTTTTGTGGGGTCTCAATATGATGGTCTTGACCTTAACTGGATATTTCACTTCACTTTGTGCCACTTTAATACATTAAAACCATGATATAAGAATAATGTATAGTCTATTGGAAATGTCAATTATGTGTTATGACAAATAGTCACTACAGAAATAAAAACTGTGGCATAGTTTTTTTTTTAAGTGGATGTGAGCTAAGGCCCTTAGTCATGCTGTATACTTGTCAGACAAATGTGAAGATTTTGATTTTTCTCTGTACAGTGGAACCTCGGGTCACGAACGTCTCAGACCACGTACAAATCGGGTTACGACCAAAAAGTTCGCCAAACTTTTGCATCTGTTCACGACCACACACTTGGGTGATGAACAAGCCAGTTTCCCTTCTGGTTCGTACGCGCCGATGATTTCCGCACATGTTCAGTCTCTCCCTGTGCATTCCCTGTGCAGCGAGAGAGAGCCAGAGTGCGAGCGAGCATATATATTTTTACATACAGCTCGTACGGTCTGGAACGGATTAATTGTATTTACATACAATCCTATGGGGGAAATTACTTCAGGTCACGACCAAATCGGGTTACGACCAGAGTTTTGGAACGAATTACGGTCGTGACCCAAGGTTCCACTTTATATATATTTTGTTCATGTAATGTAATGTTGTTTTATTGTGTCCTTTTTTTTTTTGCACTGTGCCTTTGAGTTATTTGTGATGAATTTGCATCTACATGTTTTTGTCTTTTATGAAAAGTAATTTAATTAAACAAGTATTTTACAAATGTAATATTGTGCTTTGAATTAATACTTTTAAAATATCACACAAACTTCTGTCAAACATTTTTATCAGCATATCATTTTCCTTTGAAAAAGATGTGCTTTATTATAATATTATTTGATCAAATTCAAAATTAAGAAAACTATATACTGAATGTGAATTTACCTGGTTTCACATCTGAATAGTGTAATTAAAGTGGATCAAAAGGAAATGCCGAAGTGCTATAATCATTTGCTTTCGAAATCTAAATATTATATAGATTGAAACATATTGGCAAAAGAAAGTGATTTAAGTGAACACTTGTTAAATGGCTTTCTACCATTACCATAGACAGAAGCAGCTATTATATTGGAAATTATTTTGAATATGGTGACCAAATATGGGCTATTTTTAAGTTATATAAAAACTGACACAATGCTTCACATTAATATGCACAGTGGTTGACTCTATTAATGCTGGTCCAGTTCTTGTTTCAGTTGCTATGTAATTTCCATGTGCTTAATGTGCCATATATATATGTTTTTTCTCCCATCATTGCTATCTTCATCACAGCCTGAAGAAATTCATATTAGCGTCATTGGTGTACTTTGAATGAATATGGGTATTCAAGAGTGTGCTCCGTAATAAACTACACAGTTCAGATAAAATGGATGTGGCTGAAGAAGTTGGAAATTTCGGAAGTTTATTTGAATGTGATGTGTTTCCACATAAATTATTCAATGTTGCACATTTACGTAATTTATGCAGAAGTTTACAGTTTATTTTGGTGCTTTGAATGTAATATCCCTTTTGAGAAAGAGTACAGTATTCATAAAATGCTTAATACAACATGTATCACAATAGAACTTTTGAAAGTGTTAAAATTTTCTTAACACAGATCCACTACAAAATAATGCATTTAAGATTTGTGGGAATGTTATTCTTATGCTATGAATAGTAATGAAATTTTTTTGCACTTACATGACAGATACATCAAAAGCATAGAACTCCTGATAGTATAGTAGTTTTCAACACAACCTGTGTGCAAAACCAAAACTGGAGCTCTATGTAACACTTATTTTTTAGTATTATAAAGTTCAAAGTTATTAAACACTGTTTTACAAAATTGCTGTGTTTTGACTATTTCAATTTGTGCGCCAGAGCCTGGCGTGTGTGGTGAGGTGATGATCCGATTGTCTCCTGCAGTACTTTAAGGATGGTATTTTCATGCAATATGATATATTTTTATAACTTCACGAAATAAGAATGCAAAATAATGTCACTTTAGCTTGAATCTTGAGAACTGTGCTCATATTCTTCCATCCATCCATCCATCCATTTTTCCAACCCGCTGAATCCGAACACAGGGTCACGGGGGCCTGCTGGAGCCAATCCCAGCCAACACAGGGCACAAGGCAGGAACCAATCCTGGGCAGGGTGCCAACCCACCGCAGGATCTCATATTCTTTATCCTATTTAGTTACTACATTTAAAAACTGTCATGTCAGTCAGTCACTGTGATAAATATTTTCATTTGATTTCATAGTTTCAGATTTACTTAATACCTTTTGCACAGTCTTACCTGGCCTTGAGCTTCCAAGAATCAAAACAGTGTATTTGTATTTTAAAACTACATAATCTCAATGCGTGATATTTCCATTCATTTTTCTGATTTTCACATATTGCTTTTTTATGTTCAGCCAAGGTGAAGTTTTCTTATTATTAATTTGATATGTATTTGAGGGGAGTTGTTCTGTCTGTCTGTCTGGCTGCCTGCCTGCCTGCCTGTCTGTCTGTCTGTCTGTATGCATGCCTGCCTGCCTTATATACTGATGTCATTTTTTGCAAAATTTTGGTTGTTTGATCAATTTCAATTTAGATTCAACATAATCACAAAACTGAAAAAAAAAAAAAAAGTTGGGGAGGGGTGGTAAACAGATGCACTGAAGAACATTTTTATTGTTTTTAATACCTGTTTTGTTTGTTTTATTGTTTTAAACTTATTTTTTTCATTGCCTCACATTATTTCCCAAAACAATATACAGTAATCCCTCCTCGATCGCGGGGGTTGCATTCCAGAACCCCCCGCGAAAAGTGAAAATCCGTGAAGTAGAAACCATATGTTTATATGGTTATTTTTATATTGTCATGCTTGGGTCACAGATTTGCACAGAAACACAGGACGTTGTAGAGAGACAGGAACTTTATTCAAACACTGCAAACAAACATTTGTCTCTTTTTCAAAAGCTTAAACTGTGCTCCATGACAAGACAGAGATGACAGTTCCGTCTCACAATTAAAAGAATGCAAACATATCTTCCTCTTCAAAGGAGTGTGCGTCAGGAGCAGAGAATGTCAGAGAGAGAGAGAAAAGCAAACAAATCAATAGGGCTGTTTGGCTTTTAAGTATGCGAAGCACCGCGGCACAAAGCAGTTGCAATGAAGGCAGCAGCTCACACCCCCTCCCGTCAGGAGCAGAGAATGTCGGAGAGAGAGAGAGACAGATAAAAACAAACAATCAAAAATCAATACGTGCCCTTCGAGCTTTTAAGTATGCGAAGCACCGTGCAGCATGTCGCTTCACGAAGCAGCTGCACAGAAGGGAGCAATGTGAAGGTAATCTTTCAGCATTTTTAGACGAGCGTCCGTATCGTCTAGGTGTGCGAACAGCCCCCCTGCTCACACCCCCCTCCGTCAGGAGCAGAGAATGTCAGAGCAAGAGAGAGAGAGAGAAAAGTAAGTTGGGTAGCTTCTCAGCCATCTGCCAATAGCGTCCCTTGTATGAAATCAACTGGGCAAACCAACTGAGGAAGCATGTACCAGAAATTAAAAGACCCATTGTCCACAGAATCCGCGAACCAGCAAAAAATCTGCGATATATATTTAAATATGCTTACGTATAAAATCCGCGATAGAATGAAGCCGCGAAAGTCGAAGCATGATATAGCGAGGGATTACTGTATATTGTTTATTTACAATTTTTTGTTAATATGAAGAAGTACTGTATTGTGGGTTTATTGTATTGTGACGCCTGTATATCAATATTTATTGTATTTGGACTGCTTGTATTATCTCAGGCCTGGTAGGGTTATAGGCGGGAGAATTGTGCCTTGCCTTAGGCAGCATTGTTTAACACACCAGTGCTGGTATGCACCTTTTATGGTTCTTGACTACATTTGTTTTACTGATCTTAAAATACTTCTGTCAAGAAAGAGAATCACCATGGTTCTTTCATTTGTAATTAGAAGTAAACTTTAAGTATTTGAAAAGATGGTATCTCATAAATGCAAACATTGACAGTGGAGACTAACTGAAAACATATTTCCCCTTAATATTGAAAAAAAAGCACACTGAAAAAGTACTGAATGCATAAAAAGAAAGCATGTTTCTAGTTTTAATAATACTATACTTCTGGCTGAAGCCAAAGCCAAAATCAAATATTGAGACCTGTTTACAATTTTGTCAAATATTTCAAGCTTAAGTAGGCTTACATACCTCACAATCTTTAAAAACAAATGAACATGTACTTTGTGAGCATGTCTGTGTCTATCAAACACAGGAAGCTAAGTAGTCTACTTGTGACTTTACGCTGTAGGAAGATAAGTAAATAAATCAAGGTAAATAAAATTCGATCTGGCTTTTACATAAGTAACATATAAATGGTTTTATATAAACACCATCACAAAACATAATCACAAACTTGACTTTGCACAATACCTTGGCAAGCTCTGTAAGCCTTGCTGTTTTGTTGAAGGACAGGTGTGGGGCAGGACTGACAGGCAGGATGATGATGGCAGGTGCCCACTTTCACCTTTATGCCTGGTTTATCTACGGTTGTTCTTATGTGTGACTGGACGTTTCTTGCGGGGAGGACTTCTGTTCTCTTTCTCCAATGTAGAACCCTCATCCTTATCTGAGTTCACCTCCCTAATAGCACGTCTTTATTTGAAAACAGCAGTGTCAGATCGGGGTGAACGTTACTGAGAGAATAAAACTGAATTAAAAAAAAAAAACTCGCGACGTCTTGATTATGAGTCAGCAGTTCTTACCTCTGTACTACCAAAGCAGTCGTAACAGCGAAGTACCCTAACCCGATTTCTTTTTCTTTGATTATAGTCTTGAATAAAAGTGCTCTTGTTTTGTTATACTTGTACCTTTTGTGAAAGTGCTTATTTGATATTTGGGCCTCAGCCTCTCACACATTATACACTTCATGTCAAAATTTTGTTGTTAGTACTAAAATAAGTCTTTTAGGTATGTGCTAAACATTTCTTGCATTTCCTGTTTTCCTACACTTACATAGATGTTTGTAGACATGGGACACACATGAAATGCAAGTGTTCCAAGTAACAATATATTATTTTCCCTATACAGCTCTAGGTGACTCACTCCCAGATAAACAAGGATTGAGCTGAGAGAGCTTTTTGACCTTTCTGCGGCGGTGGGGTGATGAACTAGCAGGCTGCTTGTGCTTATCGACACATTTACAGCACAAAAGACACTAATGGAGAGGTGCAAACAGATTTCAAGGTTGGTCTGGGATTATGTAGGCTTTGGTAATTCAAGTGTTAGTCTAATATGACTTCGTCATGTACAGTATCAACAAGTTAGATTTCAGATTATTAGTAAAAAGCCTTGAGCACTTTAATTAAAGTGCCAGTAAATGAAATAATTGTACTTTCTCACCTTTGCAATATTAAATATAAATAAAGGGCATGTTTAATATTTATTTTAGCAAATCAATAGGGTTTTTTTTGTTTGTGCCAAAAAAGAGGCAAAGTAAACCCAAACATATTTATGCCAGATAAACAAATAAACAAATATTTAAGCGAAATAAAGACATTATGAGAAAAAAGTAAATGTGCAGCATTTTGACCATCAGATATGCAGAACATTTAAAAAGTAGGGGCGGAGTATACATAATGTACTTAAGTGTCTCAATGTAATGTTTTGCCATTATTTACTGTTTTACCAAGATGTGTTTCATTTTTAGAAGCAGAAGACCTTCATTAGCTTCAAGTTCAGCAAAAAGTATCTAATAAGTTTGGTCACATTTTAAAAACAGTGATTGTACCAGATGTCAGTGATTAGTCTCTTATATCATTAAAGGGACTATATTTAATCTTGGTGCCTTCAACTCTAGAATGTCTTTTAAGTAACTCAAATTGTGGTAATCCATTGGTCATCAGAAATCTGTTTTCAGAAACTGACCTATCCAGTCTAGAGTTTCAGTGAGGTACTTTATTTGTACCAAAGCTGACAATGGCTTTTTACAGAATCTCTTAAAATAAATACATAAACAGCTAGATAAATATACACACACACTTTGGGCCTGAACACACACTGGATGACTGTAAAGAAAGAAAATTAAAAGAAAAAAAATTCTAACTTGGCTGTCATAGTCATAGTGAAGCATTACGCAGATGTATTGCTGTCGGTATAATAAAGCCTCAGTAGTGTTTCTTGACACTAATTCGTTGGCTAAAAGTAGACAGTGTTAGTGTATCAGACAGAGGATATGCAGCATTGTTTTATATTTTCACTCAGTTTTGTTTTAATTCTCTCCTCTGCTACCACCTCCAGGGAAGTCTAGATGTATCCTGTAATTGAGCGTGCTTCTTTTTAATTAGGTTAATGATTCAGCAGACCTTTCTTGAAGTAATGTTAACCTCTCAGCACACCATAGTGTAGAATATCACACTGACCATCATAGAGTTATAGAAGATGTGAATGATTTTACTTCCAACATTAAGGAACGCAGTCTCCTAAGGAAAAAGAGCCTGCTATGCCTCTTCTTACATAATTCCTCTGTGTTCTGAGACCTATCCAACCTGTCATTAATGTGGACCCCCAACCTACTTGTAGGAATGGACCACCTCCACTCATTGAATAGTGACCGTAGGAAGTTCTTGATTGAAACCACAGGATGTTGGTGTCCCCCTTGGAACTATCTTTTACCACTCAACCAGTCCAACTTTATTTTATAAAGCACTTAACCAGAGAACACAATTATAAAATAGCAAACTAACATACATATGAAAAAGATCAAAAGCTGTAGTGGTTTTTATCATTTAAATCCTTAAACATTTGTAAAATATATGCTAATATTTTGGCAAATGATCACCCCCCTCCATGACGCACATTGAAAGTAAGGTGACTTATATAAATGTTTAAATTTATGTTAAATTTAGAGCTTGTATTGGAGTAAGCTGAATAAGTTTTAATTTCAAAAACTGAACAACTCTGACTCATTTTGGAAGGCTGAAATAAAACAAATTTTCTTTTGCTTTCTTGTTTATAAATGGGGCTAACATAAGTGTTATACAATTACTGCTAAAAATTTAAACAAACAGTGAAAAATTGCCCCTGTTTTACACTGTGGCAGTTGTGCAAATGTTTTTTACTTACAACAAATGAGGTGAAAACTCACATTTTGACATTTAACTTGGAAAGTTTTGTCTTACTACAAGAGTTCCATAACCTACATTAGCTACCTTAATTTTGCTTAAAGAATTGTAGCTATTAGCATACTGTATATGGGATATAACATGTCGAAAAGAGGACACTTAAAGTGATTTTGTAGGGTACCACTGATTAAGAAATCCACATGGAAAAATAGAAATAAGCATTTTTGATTAAAAGTTTGCAGTGTTTACCCTCATTTTGTTGAGGAAAAATGTGTACTACATATTAGCCAAAAATTGTAGTACCCTCGTTTTTATCAGACATGAAGTTTGAAAAGATCAAGCTAGTGCCTTTTTGCTCAGAAAAGTCACACCGACAGCCCTGATTACAGATAATGGGGTGAATGTCGGAACACGTTGCTATCAATGACTGCACCAGACTCCATGGCTTTGGCGATAGTCTACACTTGACGATATGTTAGTATCCTATGGTATTCATGCCAAAAGTTAACACTATATTTATAGTTGTTATGCTTTTGCAATATTTCCATATCTCACGTAGGTTACAGATAATGATCTGATATTGTGCAAATACTGTGTATAAGCCTGCAGGGAACTTGAACAATATTTAGACTGGGATTGTCCTTTTTAGATTTGATGATGGTGTATGTGTATTCTATCACATTATATAAATAACACCAAGGCAGCAGCTTGTAACAGTATATCACACCATCTAAATACTACTGAGCTTTCTGCATATTAATATTGTTACATTTAATGCTTTTAACTATCAGGTTGTGTTTACATTAACTTTTTAATCTAATGATACATTACTGTCATTGACGATTTTACTGTTTTAATTTTACATATATATGCAACTATTGTTACTTAATACAGCATACTTGCAACTTAATTCCCGTTTTTTAATTTTTTCCCCGCATTTTACATTATTGATGAACGGTAGTGTAGCTTTTCAGAAGTGACATTGTTTTGGAAAAAAAAGGTTTATGTTATACTTGAATTTTATTTAATAATTACAGTATTTGATTAGCAGTAGTTTTCTGTATTAAAAAACAGTGATACAAATATTATTTAATAAGTATCATGCATCCTTTATTGAAAAACAATGAATGAGAAACAATATTGGTTTTTAAGATGCAATTTTTAATTTTCCAGTTAACTCTAAATAGATGTTCTAACTGTACTGTAAAATTGTGTATTTCATTTATAGTGTTATTAATAAAAAATGAATATTTGCAATTACAACATAAAATGGGCGATAATTATCAATTATGAATTTTGTGGTAATTGTGCACCCCTAGTATGACTGATTGCCTGGTATCATACTGAGGCTTGTTTCCTCCTAATACATTTTGCTATAGGGGTAGATTCCAGCTTCCGCCTTCCTGGAAAAATACCATAAAGCAACTGAACTTCTGGATGTATTTCCAGTATTGGGCTAGAGTTTCCTTACCCTAGCTAGGGGGAATTGACTGTAGGTGAACGATTTCTTTTTTTTTAGGATCAACCTTTGTTATATGTATTTTGCTTAACTTGCTTATAGTTTTATACATTCTTTTGTTTTCCTTTCAGAGGCAGCCTGTTGGTCCAATGTGATTTTAATACACGGCTGATTTGTATAGAAAAGGAAATCATTTCTCCAAGGCAAGAAAAAATGAAGATGGGCCAGATTGACAAAATGAAAGAACCATTTAGTGTCAGAAATAAACCATTTTTTGACATCCATGCTTCAAGGAAGGTAATTCTGAAATATATACATTTTTTATGAGGTGTTTATAATGAACTAGGAATGCAGCCCTATTTTGTAAGCATAAAACATTTTTAACTTTTCAAGACTTGGAGTTGCAGTTTGTCTTACTGTTTTGAAAACTAATTCCGGTTAAACGTGAAATTTTTATGGATATTGTTTAAATTATATTTAATGATAAATTTTGATTTCATAAGAGACTGAACTTTAATACATAAATGCACCGAAGGTCAAATGAACATGTATGCTCCACTGCAGAATTGCACCATTGTTGAACGGTTGCACCGTAGTGAGATTTCTTTGGACAGACAAAGTGAAACGCTGACTGAAATTCACCTAAGTATGACTCAATGAAAAGTATAACTGATGAAGCTCGATCTGGTTGACCATCAGCATCACACACAAAAGCCCATATTGAATGCGCTTCATTAGAGAAGACTGACAGATTGTTTTCCACTGCTGTTATATGATGACTTGGGGGTACCATAATGTTTGCACAAGATGGGTACCCAGACAGCTTACTGAGCTGCTCAATCCAACATCCTTTGTTGAATTTCAGTCAAGTTTCACTCCCTCTCCCCAAAGAAATCTCTCTACAGTGATTTGTTCAACAATGGTACAATCCTGCAGCAGCATGGTTTATTTGACCTTGGCTTCAAACTTAGACTAACACCAGATCCCTGTGCTGTGCATGTTGAACTACCCATAAAGCCATTGTGAATGTGTTGTATTGCGTCTGCTTCTATCCATTGCTGTTTCCCTTTACTTTTTGATTTACTATTGTAAACATAATTTGTGAACACATAAAACTGAATGAAAGGGTCAGAATGTCAGGGTAAATTAAATTCCTTCCAGAACAGGCATGGGATTTTAATTATTTTAAAAAAGATGGTTTCAGAGTGATTCAGATGATCCAATTAATTTATATTCAAATACCTTTATTGTGCAAAATAAAATAAGGAAGAACTGAACAACAAATAAACAAACAAGGCATAGAATCTTTGAAAATTTGTACTGTATACTGTAGACCAGTGTTTCCCAAACTCGTCCTGGTGAACCCCTGTGGCTGCAGGTTTTGTTCCAACCGGATTCCTAATCAGTGACAACACCTGATAGCACTGATCTCATTTAATTAGCTGGTATTTTTTTTTTCTTTTATTCGACATTCAGAAAGCATAGCAGCATGATTTTTACATTTATAAGACATTTAGAGATATTTCTGCTTTTGCTATAGATTTAAATGCTTAACTCTCTTTTGTTGATTTCTTTATACTTTGCCGTTTCTCTGTGCAGTTTTTCCCCCTTTGTTGTATCTTAATAATGACAATTTAAAACGAGCAGAGCAGACACGCAGGCAAACAACACTAAATAATGAAAGGCTGCAAGTACTTTAGCAACCGACCCACTAATGAGTAAATAATGGATTAATTAAACAATTAGAAGACCTAGAAAAGTAGAATGAAAATCAAGATGACAATACTGTTAAAAAGAAAAAAAAATGCATTATTCCTATATAACTGCTTGGTACATTTTAATTTTTTATTTTTTTTATTTTTTTTTTTAGCAAACTTAGTTTTCTAATTTCTATATTGTTCCCTAAACACAGAACTTGGGAAATATCAGTTCACTAATTAGCCCAGGAGTTCAATTAAAAACAGAAGCTGGTTGGAACAAAAACCTGCAGCCACAGGGGTTCACCAGGACCGAGTTTGGGAAACACTGCTGTAGACTATACAGTAAAATAGACTATAGAAAATATTCAAAAAATATAAAATATTCTTCTCACTTGCTTTGGTTATCCACTGAACAAAATCAAGCATCCCCAAGTATAATATATAATATTGCCTTTCAAAAAATCTATATGAACAAGGAAGACAAATCACAGACAATGTCTATCTCCATTGATTGAATACTGCTTCAACAGAAGTTGTTAAACCAAGCCCTACAATACAGCCTACTAAGAAAGCTTTTGCACTTGTTACATGAATGATTTTCAGAATCCTCTTTTCTACAAAAATCGATGTTGGTGGATAATTTTTTTTGAAAGATAATTTAAGAAGAAACATCATTATTTGTATGAAACAAAATGCCTTTGATTCCAATAATTTCTAGCTTTAAAGATATACAGCATTTTCAGCATACATGGATCAAAACATTTAAATGTAATGCTTAATTTGCCTAGTTATAACTAGTATTTATACTTTTGGTTTGCTTCTGCTTTTTTAAAAACTGTGCTCTGTGGTGCTCTGTTTCCTAAGCAAGTGCTTATTTTTGCTTAGTAGTTAGTCCAGGGGTGCCCCTATCATCATCAGTCTTTAAAGTGTATGAAAATAACTAGTTTGTTTTACCAGCTTCTTATTGTGATTCTTCAACGATGGTTGGGATGTGAGAATTGCCCTCTTCAAAGTCTGAATGCACAATCAAATTTAAAACTAATTTTGAAGAGGTGAGAGTGGCCTGGGATACTTAGGGGTTGGAATGGGAGTTCTCTTCAAAGTCCGAAGATGTGATTTAGAAACTGTTTTTTGGGTTTTAGTATTGTGGTTTTGCCTTATGAGAAGTGCTGGCTGTGTCAAAAGGTAACGTAAAGCACACTGCTGTCAGCAATGTGCTGTCTCTTTTGTGATGAGTAACTAAGGCGGGGCTTCTTGATGTGTTAAACTGTGGTAAAAAATGATATATGACAATTTATAACAGTTGTAAAATTTTTACAGGTGTCTCATTTCTGTTGGAATACTGTACACCATGAATACTAGCACAAAAAACATATTACACAATGAAAGGAGAAAAGGAACTGCACTCTTTTTCTTTCTACCTATAAATATTAGGTAAAAACCTAAAAATTCCTTAAAAATTATCCAAATGGCTAAGAACCTGCAAACACAGCTCTTCAGACACTTGTTAACCTGTAAATTCAACTGCAGTATGTTTTAGTCATATGCTCTAATGCAAAGCAATTATTTAAGTTTGATGGGAACTGTAGTTCTTCTCTGTCTTTGCTATTTGTGGCACAATCAGCCTCTTTCTTCTCCATCTTATCCTTTTACCACAGTATGGTGCTTTTAGAATACTCTACAGTTCCAATCTTCTGCCTGCATAATAAATTGCAGTTGCCTTTCTAAATCCTTCCTATGTTTTTATTAACACTAGAATTACCAAAGCCTATGAGAAAACTCGTAAATACGTCCCACCTTAAATCCCTTCACACCTCTCCGTCAGCGTCTTTTGTCTTTTAAATGTGTCGATAAGCAGCAAGCAGCTTGCTATCACACAACCCCCCCCCCCCCCCCCCCACCACCACCACACAAAGTTTTCTCAGCTCAAGTCTCTTTACCTGTGTGTCAATTGCTTAAAGTTGTATAGAGTGAGAAGTCAAGCAAAAATGACACCTTTTATAAATACTACTAGCCAACCCGCGGCGTACCATACGCCGCATAATCAGGCTGGGTTTTTAATGATTTTTAAGCACAGGGAAAAAAATTAACATTTGAAAAATCCGGAGGAGAGGGGAAGGACGCCGAAGCTCACGAAGCATCAACACGTTTGAAGCAATTGTGTCGGAAATCGTATCGAAGCTTCGAAGCATTTAACACTCACCTCTGTAGTGACACTTCCTGGCCATTTTTATTAACGTTACAGAAACTTATGATACACTTCAGTGACGTCTGTTAAAACTCGTATTGCTTTTATTTTTTCGCAGCTACATAGTACGGCTGCTTTGCAGTAAGGAGACGGTGGAAGATTGTGGGTTCGCTTCCTGGTTCCTCCTTGTGTGGATAGCAAATTATCCGCGACAAACAAACTGTTTTACACGCTGCAAACCAACCCGAGGCGTAGTATACGCCGCTTTTTCAATGTTTTTTAAGCAGAGGGAAAAAAATGAACATTTGTAAAATCCGTAACGCTGCTTTCAGTAAGTACAATGTACACCGCGTTTAGTTTGTTGGTGACTTTTTGCCAGCTGTCTTTCCTGGTTTGGGCTGTTTTTGCAGTGTTACCGCTTGTGCATATTAAATCTTGAATTCTTTTGAGTAACTAATTAACTAACACACACCCACCCACTCAGCTTGTGTGAAAAAAAATGCGCCCGTTCTTTCATCATTTTGTTGCAGCAATATACATTGTGTTTTCACTCAGCGCGGAGGTGCACATTCATCTCGGATTATTACATCCAGCTAATCTGCTACACGACTGCGTTTGAAAAACCGACTTATCCCTGATGAGTTTCACCGGCATTAATGATTAGGAATCTGGTTGGAACAAAACACTTCAGCCACAGGGGTTCAGCAGGACCGAGTTTGGGAAACACCGCTGAACACTTGTGGCTCTTGCCAACTCACGGCGTATCATATGTCGCATAATTATGTATTGATGGGTGAACACTTTCTGAACGACACAGTTGTCCAAACAGAAGTGAAAGTAAAATCGAGACTGGTGCATTCTTTAACTGCATTCTCTGTCTTGTAGCGCAGTGGTAGTGTTGCTGCTTTACAGTAAGGAGACTGTGGAAGATTTTTGGTTCGTTTGGGCTGCATGTGCAGTGTTACCGCCTGTGCATATTAAATCTTGAAATCCTTCGAGTAACAAATTAACTAACACCCACCCACACACACACAGCTTGTGTGAAAAAATGCGCCCGTACTTTCATAATTTTGTTGCAGCCTATCAAAGACTTGCTGCCCCCAACTCAAGGTGGATCAGAGGTCCATGTGTAGCGTACAACAGATGAACATAAAGGACGCTGTTTTTTCGGAGGCGTCACGTCCCAGTTAGTGGGCGTGGCTCTGTGAGTTGTCGTCGTATCCAATGGTCATAGAGTTGGTGGGCGAGGCTCTTTCCTACTTGTCGGCGTCTTAGTGAATCCACGCCTCTTCCTGCGTGCTTTCATGGTTGTCTTGTTTTGGTGTGCGTGCTTTCATGGGTGTCTTCCCCTTTGGCGGCGACTTTGTGAATTATATATATAGATATTGTTATTTGGAACACATGCATTTCATGTGTGTTCCGTGTCTACAACGTTCTTATGTAAACATATTGAAATGTTTTTCATGTTTTAGTAATAATTGACAAAATGTAGACATGAAGCATATAATGTGTGAAGCCTGAAGTCCAAATATCAAGTAAACACTTTCACAAAAGGTACAAGTATAACAAAACAAGTGCGCTTTTATTCAGGAATATAACTGCACAAAAAGAACCCGTGTTAGGGTGCGACATTGACGCGTCTTTAACACGACTGCTTTGGTGGCGTAACGGTAAGAGCTGCTGACTGGTAATCAAATTCAAGTCAAGTCAAGTTTATTTATAAAGCACTTTACATACAACAGCCGCTGACACTGCTGTTTTCACATAAAGATGTGCTATAGCAGAGGTGAGCTCATATGATGACGAGGGTTCTACATCGGAGGAAGAATGCACGTCGCACGTTTGCCGTCACTGTACTTTGTATATAAAAGCCAGATCAAATGTTTACTCGATATATTTACTTACTTCCTACAATGTAAACCGCAGAGCTTACTGTGGTTGATTGACACGGGCATGCTGACAAAGTACATGTGTAATGCCATGAAAAGTGTAAGCTGACACTTCAGTATGCAAGCAATGGTACGAGAATGCAGTCAGACTTCTTTTTTGGGCACATACACTGTCCAGATCTAAACACTAGCGTGGAGAGTCACTCGCGTACTGAAGAGTCTATAGCTGTAGGTGGAAGCTACTGTCGCTGTACTTTGTATATAAAAGCCAGATCAAATGTTATTTACTTATTTACCTTGATTTATTTACTTACTTTCTACAGTGTAAAGTCACAAATAGACTGCAGAGCTTCCCGTGTACATAAACAAAGTACAGCGACGGCAAACATGCGACATACATTCTTTCTCCGATGTAGAACCCTCGTCATCATCTGAGTTCACCTCTGCTATAGTGCGTCTTTATGTGAAAACAGCAGTGTCACATGAGGGGAATGTGAATGTAACTGGGAGAATAAAACTGAATAAAAAAAAAAAAACAATGCTAACCTTTACAAGTACAGTAATCCCTCCTCCATCGCAGGGGTTGCGTTCCAGAGCCACCCGCGAAATAAGAAAATCCGCGAAGTAGAAACCATATGTTTATATGGTTATTTTTATATTGTCATTCTTGGGTCACAGATTTGCGCAGAAACACAGGAGGTTGTAGAGAGACAGGAACGTTATTCAAACACTGCAAACAAACATTTGTCTCTTTTTCAAAAGTTTAAACTGTGCTCCATGACAAGACAGAGATGACAGTTCCGTCTCACAATTAAAAGAATGCAAACATATCTTCCTCTTCAAAGGAGTGCAAGTCAGGAGCAGAGCATGTCAGAGAGAGAGAGACAAAAGCTAACAAATCAATAGGGCTGTTTGGCTTTTAAGTATGCGAAGCACCGCGGCACAAAGCTGTTGAAGGCGGCAGCTCATACCCCCTCTGTCAGGAGCAGAGAGAGAGAGAGAGAGAGAGAGAGACAGATAAAAACAAACAGTGAAAAATCAATACGTGCCCTTTGAGCTTTTAAGTATGCGAAGCACCGTGCAGCATGTCGCTTCAGGAAGCAGCTTGCACAGAAGGTAGCAACGTGAAGATAATCTTTCAGCATTTTTAGACGAGCGTCCGTATCGTCTAGGTTTGCAAACAGCCCCCCTGCTCAATCCCCCTACGTCAGGATCAGAGAAACTCAGCGCAAGAGAGGGAGAAAAGTAAGTTGGGTAGCTTCTCAGCCATCTGCCAATAGCATCCCTTGTATGAAATCAACTGGGCAAACCAACTGAGGAAGCATGTACAAGAAATTAAAAGATCCATTGTCCGCAGAAATCCGCGAACCAGCAAAAAATCCGCGATATATATTTAAATATGCTTACATATAAAATCCGCGATGGAGTGAAGCCGCGAAAGGCGAAGCGCGATATAGCGAGGGATTACTGTACCATACATTTACACTGGCTGTTACACACTCAGATCAAATGTATGTTTCTATTCTAAAATAGTAAGAAGAAGAGCAGTTCACTTCTCAAAATGGAGTCATGTGGGATCGAACTTGTGATCACCAGTCAGCAGCTCTTACCATTACGCCGCCAAAGCAGTCGTGTTAAAGATGCATCAATGTCGCACCCTATCACGGGTTCTTTTTCTGCAGTTATGTTCTTGAATAAAAGCGCACTTGTTTTGTTATACTTGTACCTTTTATGAAAGTGTTTATTTGATATTTGGACTTCAGGCTTCACACATTATACACTTCATGTCTACATTTTGTCAATTATTACTAAAACATGAAAAACGTTTCTGTTTTAACGATGTGTAGATTGTTGTAGACACGGAACACAGATGAAATGCATGTGTTCCAAATAAAGATACTATTTACTCTAGTCTATACAACTCTAAGCAACTGACATGCAGGTAAACAGACTTGAGCTGAGAAAACCTTGTGCGCCATGTAATGTAAATATGGAAGAAATATTTGTTCTCTTTACTTATAAAGCAACTGATAAATAATAAATTTTCTCTTCCATTCACTTACAGGTAAGAGGCTTTTATTTTTTTGTGTTTACATTTAACTTACCTCAAGTGGCAAGGGGTGTGAGCTGGGGTGAGATTGTTTTTTTTAGTGTAATGTAAATACTGTGGGCTTATTTGTTCTCTCTAATAATAGAGCAACTGATAAATAATTTTTTTTTTCTTCCATTCACTTACAGGTAAGAGACTTTTATTTTTTTTATGTTTACATTTACTGTAACTTACCTCAAATGGCAGGGTGCGTGAGCTGGGGTATATGTGGCTTGTGTGCCTCTCTTGGAGTTATCACTAACATGTACTGGGAATCTGAGCAGCGCTCAGATGAGTAAAAGAGGAAATTATACATAACATACAAGATGGTGCAACCTCTCTCAAGATAAATCTGAAACAGTAAACTAATCCATGATTAAAATTACACAGAATGTTTCTCTGTTTTAAGACAGAGGAATTCACAAATTCGCTAATGCTTTCAGTGGCGGATTTTTGACATTACCAAATGTCAAAAAATGTACAGCGCATTCTATTTTGCATATCTAAGTAAAGACTGAACCATTTGAACTAATTTCTGCAAACAGTTGTACAAAATAATTGGTTTTTATTGAGAAATCAGGGTTGGAGCAAAAAGCTTAAGCAACTGTTTCTTTCCAGACCATTCTTGAGGGTCCCTTCTGTAGAATCACTGATACTCTTAAAAAAATGTTTTGCTCCTGAGTTTTTCATATTATGTTTTACAAGAAACTGCCTTTTTTTTCATTTTCTTACTTGATAGATAATGTAACGTGATAGCTGTTTCCTAATTTATCATCAGATGATCTTTCATCTTTATTAAAATAGCCAGTTTTTAAGAGAACATAAAATCTAATCTGAACAACTATATTGAAATATTATTTAAATGGTTAGAATTATGAGTGTGAGCAGCTGATTTTTGTTTTGTTATATATATTTGAGGTATAGTACCAAATACTTCTTATCCTGTATTAGTCTCTAAATACATCAGACTTGGTTGATTTTATGCAGGAACAGCACAGCGGTACTATTTAAAAGTGTGAGTTTTATTATACCATTGCTGTGAACGAGCATCACATGAAGTATTTAACCCAAATATTATGACAGCATCTCTTTAACATTGTGCCAATGCTTTTAAATGTCAGTTCTGTTTTAATTAAAAAATAAAATTGCTATGCAGCTTTTCACATATGCAAAAGCAAATGAGCAGCATTCCATATTATTGGAAAAACTATTTAGCTAGTATTTAACTAGTATTGTTTGAAGAAAGTATTTCTTTTGACCAGATAATGATATTGATGACTATATTTGGTGAGTGAGATATTTAGGTTCATGAAATGATGCATATTTATTAAAATCTTTGACTTTGTTATGACAATCTAAAAGACAATTCTTGCAACTTAAAAAAACCCTAACCTTTTTAAATTTCTTACCATTTACCAGTATTTCATTATACTTGTTTCCTGCTTGTCTGTCTGTCTTTATACTGTACATTTAATAGCATATCCATCACGGTCTAAGAATTTTTTTTTGTAGGCAAGCAATAGCACTGGTACACTGTACAGTGAATGGAGTATTATTAACCTGTTTTAGATATATAGTTCACCATTTTATGTTTCAGATGCTCATCAGTGTATTGAATAACAAGCATAATCCAATCTATTTCCAGACATAGTTTGTCTTTTGAAAGTGAGTAAATGAAAAATATCATAGCATTTATACTGGTACTAGCAAATCGTGCTTGCGAACATTTTGCAAGAATAAAAGTGTTAATGAAATGATGATGAGGGAGAGAAGGACATCACACATTACAGTAAGAAAGGAGATTATTTTAAATAGTAGTGACTTGTGAGAGGACTCAATATTAGAATAGTGACATGATTAGCATGGGATGTTATTATAGTCACAACTCCTGTCAGTATTTTAACCTCATTGTTAAAGGAATTATTTATTGACATTTTAACCTCCACTTCACTGTTGTTTTTAAATGGATTATTTATTAACTTTTGAAGCACTGTACAATGGACACTGTTTTGGTTTTGGTTTGTTTTAATAAAAGCACTTTTGCACTTTTACACCATCCCCTTGCTATAAGTGTGATCTGTCCCCATCTACTGGTTCATCTGGGTTACATTATCGATGGTGTCTTACTTTTAAATGGACCCAAGGCAGAGGAGTACATTTTAAATGACTGAACTTTTTAATGGACATTTATTGATGATTTTAATTGTCTTTTTAAGGTTCTTATTCTTTTCATGTCTTATTTTTACAAGGGGGGTTTGGGTTGGTTTTAGTGTGAGATTGTTTTACTGCTTTTATTGTGGTTTTAGTGCAGTGTCGGGGCCAGGCCGTGGACCTGGGCTGCCAATTGCAATGGGTTGGTTGAGTCATGGAGCATTCCCATGCAACTGGTAGCTTCAAGGGGGGGGAGTGTGATATAGTGGGTCTGTGGCTTTGAAAGAATGGCTAGTTTTTCAAATAATTCCATTTGGCTGTGTCAGCCACAGGAGCGCTCTTGCAGCCACAGGGATTTGATGAGGTAATTGGGGCGAGACGCACTTGCATGTGAGGGTGCGATCATTCTCAATTGCTTCATTGGCTTCCTGCCCTGTGTGATTGAGACACTGTGCCCACTATATAAGTACGGGCCGGCATAGGAGATCAGGAGAAGAAAAAAGGAACGGAAAAGAGACGCATAGAATACAGGTTAATGGACAGACGGAAAGGCAGGAGCAGGGTCCAGCAACTCCCTGCGGAACGCTGTGGATTGGACGGCAGGGACACGGTCCAGTTATAAGGAATGTCTGCGTCTGTTGGTGTACGTTTCTCCATGCTGCAAGGCCTAGGAAGGATAAGCCGGAGAGGTGTAGGTTGGAAGAGGGAAGCACTGGGGAATGGAAGATTTTAAACACTCCTGTCAGTATTTTAACCTCAATTAAAATTAAAAACCTCATTGACATCTTAACCTCCACTTCAATGTTGTTTTTAATGGGATTATTTATTAATGTTTGAAGCACTGCACTGTGCACACTGTTCTGGTTTTGTTTTAATAAATGCAATTTTACTCTATCCCCTTGCGGTAAGTGTGATCTGTCCCCATCTGCCAGTTCATCCGGTTACATTATTGACAGTGCCAGATTCAAGAGTCTCCCAAATCTGGAAGAAGGAGCATAGAGCAGGACCCACACTTTCACAAGGGTGTGGAGGATGCCACAGCAGTACTTTTAAATTTATTGTATGAGCACTTGGAACGATCAAAAAAAAACATGCAAGATTGCTGTTTATGGACTTTTAGTCAGCTTTTAGCATGATCCAGCCCCACATTTTAGTTGAGAAACTGATTGATCAGTTCTGTTTAGAACCTTACTTGGTGGAATGAATTCTGGACTTTTTAACAAACAGAACACAAAGAATGAGTGTCAATGACTGCTTCTCTGATAGCCTAACTATATCTGTGGGCACTCCACAAGGTTGCTGTATATCTCCTCTTTTGTTTATCTTGTATACAAATGACTGCAGGAGTTTACACAAGGATAGACATATCCTGAAATTTGCTGATGACTTTGTCATTGCTGGTCTTCTACAAGATAAGGAAGACAGCCAGTGACATATTGTCAATGAGTTTGTACAATGATGTCATCACAGTAATTTACGACTTAATATTTCTAAGACAAAAGATATGGTTGTAAATTTCAGGTCCTCTCCACCATCCACTGTCTCAACTGTAATTAAAGGGAAGACAGTGGAGATAGTAAAGCAATACAGATATCTGGGAACAATCATTGACTACAAACTTTATAAACAAAAAATAAAATAAAAAGGGCAGTCATGACTTTTCTTCCTTAGGAAACTCATCTGTTTTAAAGTGGTCAAAACCATAATTTCTTTCATTGAATCCATTATTATATTTGCTTTTATCGTTTTAATGTCAGCAATAAAAATATAAATCATCTTCACATCATTATAAACATTTGCAGTAAAATTATTAGTTCACAGCAGACCTCTATCATTGAAATGTATTGCCAGCAGTTTAGAAAGAAAGCCAACTCAATTCTGTCAGACAGTAGCCAACTCTTTTCTCTAAATTCCACCTGTTGCCATCAGGCTGCAGACTTAGTTTTCCAAAGGTAAAAGAGCAACAGGTTTAAGAACTCTTTTATTCCTAGAGCTATAAGTATTTTAAATTCTGTTACTTGTAGGGATGCTGCTAATTTCTGCATTGGTATTTTGTGTACTGTTGAAAGTAATTATGCTTTTTGTATTGATTTTGAGTGTGTGTTAATGCAGTAACACTAGTTGTCAAATGTTGTGTCTTTGTTTATCTAGTGAATCACTGTATCAGTGTCTTCTGTTTTTGTACTTCCTGCTGAAAACAAATTTCCCACTGGGATAATAAAGTCTACCTAAACACCTGAAACCAAATATTTTTTTGCATCTTTGATTTCTTTTAGTTGTTTTGTATTGTGCTACTTTTTTCTCACTACATGGACCTCTGTTGCTTCATTTTTGCATAGAAGTGAACTTTAATATTTCAAAAGCCTATTCCAGATGCAATTTACTGTATTTGCTTTATTCAGCAACATTTCATAGATATTTGTTCATATAATATACTATGTTAAAAACGTTCAAACAAGTGAAGTAAAAATAATTGGTAAAAATATACTTAGTAAATTGAATTTAAGATTATAACACATTATATTTTTTTTCTTTATGACAACAACAATTGTTATTGTTATCAGCTTTCTGCTTTGTCCTGATGATAAGGTATTTTTGACAACAAACCTGTCAGAAAGGTATTTCTATGGTGGCATGTGAGATTGAAAAGTCACAGGGAGAATACAGTAGGACAAAGAACAAAAACAAATAATAGCCCAGTTTATGAAGTTGCTAGCTTAAAAATTACTTGCATTGACAATCTGTAAACCTTAAATTCATCCTTACATTTTATGTAAAAAGGCTTGTAAATCTCACATGCAGAGTACAATTGTTTACATATTTCTGAATTAAACAATAGGACACATTATAGAATGGTATTACCCAGGATCTTTTCTTTTGTAAAGTTTGATTATACAGTATATGTACATTTTTTGATTATTTCCATGCCCTAATATGAATGGCAGTACTGTAAATCATATGGTTCCTGAGGTCCTCTAAATAATTCAGAGAACTATATTATTAGCGTATTATTATTATAGTTCTCTTTTGTATCCAGTACATGACAATTCTTACTCACAAACAAGAAAGAAACATATAAAGCATACATTTCAATGCTCAAATAAAAATGCTTCAAAAAACGAGTGCTCAAGCATTATGTAGTGATAATGTACAACATGCATACACTCACTCATTATTAATAAACATAAGTATATGAATCATTATTTCTGTTCTTGTCATTAACCTGGTTGTATATGCTTTGTTACTGTGGTAACATGTATCACAATGAAAAAAGAAAAACAATTTTTGCCACTAATATTTGAAATCCAATTTTTATAGCATAAGTTTGACTTTGGCAGCATTCAGTGTCAGCCTCTTCAATTGTAGACAGCTTAAATCCTGTGATAACCAGTTGCGATTAAATTTCTGGCCCATTTTGTTTTGGTGTAGTTATACAGTGGTGTTGGGTTATACTGGAAATTTGCTGTATACTAAAGTAGGTAGTATTGGAGACCTTTTCTTATTCAACCTTTAGTTATTTTATTTTTATAGTGGTTTGCACATTACTGCATAGTATATAGTGATAAAAATGCACATGCAAAAACTGACTGACTTGGGGGACACTAATTCAGTCAATTTATTATCATATGTCAATGGTTTAGTCACCACAGGAAACAGGAAGTTAAATATTGCACCCTGACCCTTTGTAAGAGAAGAATTTCTGACAGCCATTGTTCCTTCTGTGCTGGCCAGTTTGATTATCGTTTGTCACAGATAAATTATTGGAAGTGAGTTATGAATAAGAAAAATATGCAATAAGAGAAATGTTCTTCAGCACGGTTCTTTTACCAATTAGTTCTTTATTTAGATTTTATCTGGGAATATCCTATTTCATTTATTATAGCATTTTTTTAAAAAAACAGCAAAAATTATTGGATGTTAGCACTCTGTTTTATATATATCAGCTTGATTTTCAAATGGCATCTAAAGAGATATTCCATTAAATTACATAAGGCAGGGGTTCAGGCTATGGTATGCATATTAGTGCAGAATATGCTTTAACACTGATTACTTAGG
Source organism: Erpetoichthys calabaricus (assembly GCF_900747795.2). Classification (NCBI taxonomy): domain Eukaryota; kingdom Metazoa; phylum Chordata; class Cladistia; order Polypteriformes; family Polypteridae; genus Erpetoichthys; species Erpetoichthys calabaricus. The sequence goes on along the minus strand of NC_041396.2, from coordinate 173,659,085 downwards.
TCGAATTGCTAATTTTTCTTAAGGAGATGAAAATGTGCAAGTTAAAATTAAATAAATGTGTCAATTTACATGTAGAAAGTAAAATATTGGAAATAATGCATCATTACAAGGTTGGAGCTGGAAGTCTCGCCTTATGATAAAGCCTTGGTACATGTAATGTACACTTTGCTACTTACATCCAGACAGTATACAGAAATGATAATGAAGCTTAATAAGATAGTAATTGTAAGTTATTTTCATTCTGCAGTACATGTCAAGGGAGTTTACACTTAATATTGTGAGCTCCAAGCGCCAATTACACATAAATGTTGGAAAATTCTCCTTCCCATTGAAAACGTTAAGCTTACATAAATCTTGTTAAATGTAACATATTACCTTGGGGACCTTCAAATCTCCAGATGACATTTTCTAGACACATAAATGAACATGGAAACAAATTAACTGAGTGAGTTGAGCTGAATACTTTGTTCTCATCAGAACTTAACTTTTGTTCATATAACCTAGCCATCAGCCCTGCCTTGATGGTCTCACACAGATGAGATTATGCAGTCAAATGTCCAATACTGAGATGCTAATATGAAAATGCTCTGGACTAGACAGTCATGATGCTGCTTTTTCCACCTTTTTTGTTGTCTGCCCCATAGCTAGGAGTATTGTTGCACAGCAAATTTAAAATCTCAAATCTTTAAAAGTCAATAGATTTCTATGATTATATGTAATAATAACTATAGAATAATGCAGCAAAAAAGAAAAACAGAAACTACAATAAAACACAATTTACTTCTAAAATAATGTTAATATTACTTCAGCCTTACTCCATTATTGCATTATGCTTAAGATTTGTTGTCAAGCATGATATTCTGCTGTCTAGAATGGAGAACATTCTGTGTATCTCTGGCACTGCCCTCCAGTGGTTTAAATCCTATCTGACTGATAAGAGGTTACTGTTAGTCTTGCCAACTGCAGATCCAGCTCAGCAACAGTCACTCAAAGAGTTCCTCAAGGCTCTGCCCTCTGCCCTGTGCGGTTCTGTATCTGCATGCTTCCCTTTGGCCATATTATTCATAACTTTGGTCTGGGTTATCACCTTTACATAGATGATACTAGTATCTGTTTTATTGTTTAAAATTAAAGCTCATCAAAATTTCCTTGGCTCACAACTGGCCTTGATGAAATTAAGTCTTGGATAGAATATAACCTTTTAAAATTAAAGTGCAACAATACCAAACTCATGCTAATTGGCATTAAAGCTCAGCTTACGAAAATTAGCTCCTTTTCAGTCACTATTGGTGACTGGATTATGTTATTTGTTTAGGGTTTTTTTTTTTTTTTTGTATTTTTATTCTGGTTTTTAGTCTCATATTTAAATTCAAAGTTTTGTTTCCTTTATTTATTTAGTGTTTTATGCTAATAATATTTTTAGTCCAGTGTTGTACTGTAGGGCGGCACGGTGGCGCAGTGGGTAGCGCTGCTGCCTCGCAGTTGGGAGATCTGGGGACCTGGGTTCGCTTCCCGGGTCCGCCCTGCGTGGAGTTTGCATGTTCTCCCCGTGTCTGCGTGGGTTTCCTCCGGGCGCTCCGGTTTCCTCCCGCAGTCCAAAGACATGCAGGTTAGGTGGATTGGCGATTCTAAATTGGCCCTAGTGTGTGCTTGGTGTGTGGGTGTGTTTGTGTGTGTCCTGCGGTGGGTTGGCACCCTGCCCAGGATTGGTTCCCTGCCTTGTGCCCTGTGTTGGCTGGGATTGGCTCCAGCAGACCCCCGTGACCCTGTGTTCAGATTCAGCGGGTTGGAAAATGGATGGATGGATGTTGTACTGTATATTCTTCTTGTTCATTTTAAATTTCTGTGACATGCTTGCAGCATGGCAAAGGTGCTATAAGTAAAACTTATTATCACATCATTGCTGATAATGCAGGAGTAAATCAGAATGTAGATGAAACTGCACAGAATATGTTTAAGCTTTTCGCAAAGCTCCAGTGGTGACTGGTAGAAATCTGAAATTTTATTGATGTAATATGTATTTTATATGTTAATGTATGTTGTTTTTTGAACATGGCATTTTTGTGAATGTGCTTACTACTTCTATGTGCTCAGTCTGTCGCAATATACTGTAAATGTGAAAAAGAGAGAAATATTTATCCACCAGTATATTTTATTAAAGTTATTAAGTCAGCCCCAGCTTTAGTGAAGGTGGTGATTGATGTCTTACAAATTGAATTTTATAGTCTAGGTATTTATTATTATCATGTAGTAAATAATTACAAAAGTTTTCAGAAATAAAAGAAATGGAGAATTATCAGTATGTCCTGGTCCTGGTTAAATATTAAATGTGTTGGGAATGTGAAAATATATCTCCTGTGTAATAAGCAGGTCTAAAGAGCAGAGATGCTTTGCTTACTGTAGAAATGTATAGGATGTGGGCTGTAGTGTACTTCCACTGGTTAAATTTGGTTAGTTGTTTAGTGAGCAAGACTTTGATTTGTGAAGATGAGTCATATATTTTCACAGGTTCTTTTCATTTGCACTGGGATCTCAAGCTGTGGGTGTTGCCTTTACTACTGACTTCATGTGGGTTTTATTATTTCTCACCAATTAATTCTGCAGTGAAAACATCAAAATACTGTTTAAGAAAAAATCAAATATGGTAGTATGTTTAAATAGGAAGAATCAAAATTTTAAGCCCAATTGCTGAACACTTAATTCATATCTTTTCAAAAGACCACTGTCTTTAGATTTCTCTTGTGTTGCTTATGTAAACTTAGGCCATCAGCATGCATCTATTGGTCTGATGTGCTTTCACGGTAATTTTGGGTTATTTTAAAAATGCATACTGATCAGCTGAAAATGTAAATATGTCTCTATTCAGCATGTACTTTGAATTTTTAATGACATTTTCTGTTTTAGATCCTATTTAAATTAACGAATCAGTATTCATTTTTTGTTCCTGCTTCACCATTCTCTTTTAGAACTGCTGTCCAGAATGACACATTTCTCTGTCTCTGCAAGTTTTTTTTTTAAACAAATTCACTTAACACACTATTCATGTTTATTTTTAATGTACCTGTTTTTAGGTTTTACCTTATAGTAACTTTTTTGTATTTTTTTGAGTGCCATGGCTTAACAAGTACATTATGTGCTTGCAAAATTACCAGTGTTCCATTGGAAACCCCACAAACTAGCAACTCAGTGCAGTATTTGGCAAGATTATTAATTTATGGGGTGCTGTATAGTCAAATTCAATTTGAAAAATAGATCAAGGACATCTTTTGACTGTCATATAGTGAACAAAGAGTAGTAACTTAGTTTTTCTGCTTCCCCTTGCAAAATTATAATTGTGATCTTTTGCATCAAAGTGTCAATAAGAAAATGCAATGTGTTGTATAGAATTTATTTACTGTTTGCCCATCTCACTCTTTTCATTCCAAAATTAATATATAAACTAGCAAAAAGCCTATTTAGTAAAACTGGTACAGTGGTAGAATAAGAAGAGAATTGAAATAAAAATTAGGAAAAGGGAATATATATTTTGTCATTACATTAGGATTGCAGAATGTACTATGTCTATTAAAGGCAGAATCGTCTGATAGAGCAGAAATTGTGCCCGAACCAACAACCTGCATATTAGATCTGTTACCATTTTATGTTTTTAAGGAACTGTCTCCTGTTTTAATTGATCCTAGTTTGAATATTATCAGTAAGTCACTATTCATTGGCTCTGTGCCCTCCGCTTTTAAAACTGCCATTTTTAACCCATTGCTTAAAAAGCCTAGCTTGGATCCAATGATTTTGAGTAACTATCAACCAATTTCCAGTCTTTCTTTTATGTCTAAATTATTTGAAAGGGCAGTCGCTGATCAACTGACAATAATCTTTTTGACAAACTTCAATCCGACTTTCGGTCCCATCATTCTACAGAAACTGCTTTGACCAGAATAATCAATGATGTGCTGATCACTGTTGATTCGAATTTGATATCAATGTTGCTGCTTTTGACACTGTAGACCATGGCATACTTTTAAACCTGTTGGAGAAACATATTGGCATCCAGGGTGTGGTACTTTCATGGTTTCATTCTTATTTATCAAATAGGACTCAACGTGTGAGTTACAACAATGAAATCGCTGAATTTTCTTAAATAAAGTTTGGTGTACCCCAGGGATCAGTTCTTGGCCCCATGCTTTTTCCATCTATATGCTTCCCCTTGGTGACATCATTTGTAAATATGGTGTTAATTTTAATTGTTACGCTGATGATGCGCAGCTACAGTGGTGTGAAAAACTATTTGCCCCCTTCCTGATTTCTTATTCTTTTGCATGTTTGTCACACAAAATGTTTCTGATCATCAAACACATTTAACCATTAGTCAAATATAACACAAGTAAACACAAAATGCAGTTTTTAAATGATGGTTTTTATTATTTAGGGAGAAAAAAAATCCAAACCTACATGGCCCTGTGTGAAAAAGTAATTGCCCCCTTGTTAAAAAATAACCTAACTGTGGTGTATCACACCTGAGTTCAATTTCCGTAGCCACCCCCAGGCCTGATTACTGCCACACCTGTTTCAATCAAGAAAACACTTAAATAGGAGCTGCCTGACACAGAGAAGTAGACCAAAAGCACCTCAAAAGCTAGACATCATGCCAAGATCCAAAGAAATTCAGGAACAAATGGGAACAGAAGTAATTGAGATCTATCAGTCTGGTAAAGGTTATAAAGCCATTTCTAAAGCTTTGGGACTCCAGCGAACCACAGTGAGAGCCATTATCCACAAATGGCAAAAACATGGAACAGTGGTGAACCTTCCCAGGAGTGGCCGGCCGACCAAAATTACCCCAAGAGCGCAGAGACGACTCATCTGAGAGGTCACAAAAGACCCCAGGACAACGTCTAAAGAACTGCAGGCCTCACTTGCCTCAATTAAGGTCAGTGTTCACGACTCCACCATAAGAAAGAGACTGGGCAAAAACGGCCTGCATGGCAGATGTCCAAGACGCAAACCACTGTTAAGCAAAAAGAACATTAGGGCTCGTCTCAATTTTGCTAAGAAACATCTCAATGATTGCCAAGACTTTTGGGAAAATACCTTGTGGACTGATGAGACAAAAGTTGAACTTTTTGGAAGGCAAATGTCCTGTTACATCTGGCGTAAAAGGAACACAGCATTTCAGAAAAAGAACATCATACCAACAGTAAAATATGGTGGTGGTAGTGTGATGGTCTGGGGTTGTTTTGCTGCTTCAGGACCTGGAAGGCTTGCTGTGATAGATGGAACCATGAATTCTACTGTCTACCAAAAAGTCCTGAAGGAGAATGTCCGGCCATCTGTTCGTCAACTCAAGCTGAAGCGATCTTGGGTGCTGCAACAGGACAATGACCCAAAACACACCAGCAAATCCACCTCTGAATGGCTGAAGAAAAACAAATGAAGACTTTGGAGTGGCCTAGTTAAAGTCCTGACCTGAATCCAATTGAGATGCTATGGCATGACCTTAAAAAGGCGGTTCATGCTAGAAAACCCTCAAATAAAGCTGAATTACAACAATTTTGCAAAGATGAGTGGGCCAAAATTCCTCCAGAGCGCTGTAAAAGACTCATTGCAAGTTATCGCAAACGCTTGATTGCAGTTATTGCTGCTAAGGGTGGCCCAACCAGTTATTAGGTTCAGGGGGCAATTACTTTTTCACACAGGGCCATGTAGGTTTGGATTTTTTTTCTCCCTAAATAATAAAAACCACCATTTACAAACTGCATTTTGTGTTTACTTGTGTTATATTTGACTAATGGTTAAATGTGTTTGATGATCAGAAACATTTTGTGTGACAAACATGCAAAAGAATAAGAAATCAGGAAGGGGGCAAATAGTTTTTCACACCACTGTATATATACTTGTAAAGCCAAATAACCTTTACCAACAGCTAAAATTAGAGGCATATCTGTTGGAAATTAAAATATGGATGAGTATGAACTTTCTGCTCCTAAATGCTGATAAAACCAAATTATTGGTTGTTAGACCAGCCAAATATGGACATCTCTGTGAGCATTTGAGTGTTAATATTGATGGCTGTTTTATCTGTGAAAGGCAACCATTAAAAATATTGGAGTAATTTTCGAGAATTATCTCAAACTCCAGTCTCATATCAAGGCTATTATTAAGAGAGCATTTTTTTCATCGTAGTATTATTGCAAGAATCCAATCCATTATATCTCTGTGTGATGCTGAAACATTAATACATGCATTTGTTTTTTGTAGACTTGATTATTGTAATGCCCTTTTCTCCAGTCTTCCTAGTTGTGGCACTAGAAGTCTCCAGGTTGTTCAGAATGCTGCAACTAGAATTTTGTCAAAAACAAAAAGAATCTGAATACATAACACCTGTTCTAGCTTCCTTTCACTGATTACCAGTACAAGCAAGAGCTGATTTTAAAGTCTTTCTTTGAACATAAAAGGTCTTGCATGAAGTTGCACCTCCTACCTTAGCTGAGGTAATTATACCATATACTCCGAATCATTCTCTTCACTTTCTTAATGCAGGTCTTTTGGTCATTCCCTCAGTTAAGAAAAAAATCAGTTGGTCAAAATGCATCTGCCTGTTGTGCAACTTATCCTTGGAATGGCCTGCCATTACTGTATGTGTAAGAGAAGAACACTCAATTGAGACTTTTAAATCAAGACTTAAAACCTACCGTTACTCTCTTCATTACAATGTGCCTTAGAATTCAGTCAGGTCTATCATCCTTGAAATATTCCTTATTTTATTATTGCTTTGTTGACATACCTTAACTTAATGTTTTGTAAAATCAAGGCATAGAACAAATAAACAATGGCAAATAAAAAAATAAGTCAAGGAATCATTAAGTAGCCACCTTTTGCTGATATAAGGTCTGACAATTAAGTTCGCAAACTCGGCCTAGAAAGAGTGCTACATTCCTCATTGCTGAATATCACTGCGGTCACCTTCGAAGTAATCTTTACATATAACGGTCTACTTTGCGTTTTTTTGATGTCTCTCCAAAACTGTCAATTTGCTTCTTTTGATATAATTTATGGCTGACTTTTAAATGACTCCATGTATGTTCAGGTTTAAATTATTGCCCAAATTATTGCATTTTAGTCATAAAGACATATAAAGTAAAAGTAAACATCTGGGAGTTAGTCAAGTCAAAATTTATTTATAGAGCACATTAAAGACCATGGAAGTGGTTTCCAAAGTGCTGTACATGAAAATAGATGAGTAAAATCAAAGATTAATAAATAAAAATGAATAAAAGGAAGTAAATAAAAACAATAAACAATTGACAAATAACAATTAGCAGCACATAAAAACACATCATGAGCAACTAAAAGCCAGGGAGGAAAAAATGTGTTTTCAGTAAAGATTTAAAAATTGACAGTGTTGGAGCATCTCTTATCTGAAGCATAGGCTGTCCCAGAACTGAGGAGCAGTCAGCCCATTTGTTTCACCATGATTGTGGTAAGGCCAGTAGCAACTGGTCAGATGATCTCAGGGATTGAGAAGGGGCATAAGAGACATGGAGGTCATACAGATAAGCTGGAGCCTGACCATTTAAACATTTAAAAGATTGCAACAAAATTTTATTATCAGTTCTAAGACTAATAGGAAGCCAAAGAACTGAAACCAAAATAGTAGTGATATGTTTATGCTTACATGACCGAGTTTAGAGCCTCACAGCTAAAAGAGAAGAGTTGGACTGACACCACTGCACAGTGAGTTACAATAGTCAAGACAGGATGAAACAAATGCAGAAAGAAGTTTTTCCAAATCAGCAAAACAAAGAAAAGGCTTGATTTTTGAAATGCTCCTTAACTGGAAAAAGCATCTTCTTACAACCGAGTTTATTTACTTATCCAATTTAAGACTATTGTCGAGGATAATGCTGAGACTTTTTACAGATGCCTTGCAGTTTTTCGCTAATGGGCCTAGGTTAGTGACAGGCGTACCAGATGCACTGGATGGACTAAACAGCACAGTCTTTTGAATTTTACTTTGATTTAAGTCAAGAAAATGTGACAACATCCAACACTTGACATCATCCAGGCAAGCCAAAACAGACCCCAGGGAGCTGTATCTAAGCAGTAGATAAATGTGTCATGTACAAAATAGTAGAACGATACATTATGCTTATGAACAATGTAGCCAAGAGGAAACATGTATAGTGAAAACAGTATTGGCGCAAGTATAGAACCTTGTGGGATCCCGTATTTTAGTTTAGTGTTAGAAGATAAAAATTCATACAAATTAACTGGAAAGACCTTTCACAAAAATATAAAGTAAACCAATTTAGAACAGTACCATGGTGCCAATAACTTTCTTTAGACAATACAGTAAAATGTGATAAAAGGTGTCAAAAGCTACAGTCAAAATATATCAGGTAACCCAGAAATCAACAGATAATAAAATATCATTAAGAACTTTTAAAAGAGCTGTTTCAGTGCGGTGATGATGTTTAAAACTAGATTGACAAATTTCATGTATATTCAGGTAGCTGAGATGTTGGTCAATAATTTGACAGTACAGTCGGATGGTGGTTTGTTTTTTTTTTTAAGAGAGATCATACCACAATGGGACTGAAGCAGTTTTGAGGGAGGTATTACTAATACTTATAATAAAAGGCCTGAGAGTTTCAAAGACCTCTTTTAATAAATATGTTGGAATTCTATTAGAGGGAGAGTTTATGGACTTGAGATGGTTGACCAACTGCGATAAACCTGGAAGAGAGACACGTACACATTCATTTAAAAGCACGGAACAGCTAGGGGAGTTAAGTTCATCAAAGGAGACTGGTGTAAAAAACTAGATTATGTTGACTATCCACAAAGAAATTTAAAAACTTCTCACTTGACAACTAAGAGCAAAAGGGGGTAAGAGGATTTATAGAAGCATTTATGGCATTAAATAGCACTTGGGTCTGTTGTAGTTTTTTGCTATTAACTCAGAGAAATATTTTGATTTTGAATCTTTAACTGCCCTATGGTAATAGCAAAGAATTTTTTTTTAAGTTTCAAAAGACACCTGGGGCCTCATGTACTGTATAATGCCATGCGTAGAATTCACACTATAACATGGCATACGGACAAAAGCGGAAATGTTCATACGCACAAAAAAATCCAGATGCATAAATCTGTGCATATACTAACTTCCACGTTCTTCTGCTACATAAATCCTGGTCAGTGTGGAAAGTAATGCACGTGCATGCGCCTGCTGTCCCGCCCCAACTCCTCCCAGAATTATACCTCTTTGAATATGAAAATCAATATAAATAGCCCTTAAGCTGAGCCTTCTGTTAAAAGACAATGGCAATAGCACGGGGGAAAATAGAAGAATTTCAGTGAATACCAAGTGGAGGCAAAGAAAAATGTACTATTTGTTGGTTTAAACAGTGATATAATCAACAAAAGGAAGCTGATCGAGTGACATAGAGTGTCGGAAAAACTCGAAAGTTCAAGTTTACAAAGTCGCACAGTGCTATAAAAAAGAAGTGGTCAGATATCAAAGTTGCCATGAAAAGGCGAGTCGTCGCTCACCATCTGAGTGTCATATGAAAGCTTATTAGGGTACGGAGAAAAAAAAATAGGCACACAGTGAGAAAAAAGCACGAAATGTCAACTTTATTCTTGAAATTTCCACTTTAATCATGTAGTTTATTTTGTCATTATTAGAACATCATAAACTTCATCTTAAAATCGTTTAATTTACTAGTTTCTCAAATCCCATTGTAACTAAAGTAGCACATTAAATGCTTTGTTTTGTATTTGATCTTTTATGTGCTCTATGTGCACTACCTGCTTCTTAAATGGGCTTTCTCTTCCTTCGACAGGACATAGAATCCATTACATTTGTAATATTACAGCTCTCTGAATAATTAAAGTACTGAGATGTATACGTGATATCATTTTCATGATGATAGGAGTTAAAGCATGTTATTAAACATGGGAGCACGGTGGCGCAGTGATAGTGAACGAGCAGACGTCCCGTCCACCGATTGTTCCTGCCTCCCGCAAGATGCTTGCTGTGCCATGCACAACCTTCGATGAAATAATTTATTGCAGCAGTACTGTCTCTTTCAGACGTACTAACCACCAATTCCTGTCCTTTCTTTTCTTTCTCCAAGTAACCACTTGCCACACAATCAGCTCTGTAATAGGTGTTAAGCCATCTGTAAGCTTAGAACGCCGATTCTTCAAACCTGTTAAGGAACATTGAAATATCTTTGTAGTACATGTTTAATTATTCTATCCATCTATCTTTCCGCAGTGTCGTGCCAGTCCCAGCAAGAGTACAGCACGAGGCAGGAATAATCGGGGTACTAGCTCGTTGCTAGCACTGCGACACCGTGTCCTCACATGTTTAATTATTAACAATATAGATTATTTAAGTGACGTTAACATTTTATCTGTATAATGTAATAAACATATTTTGCTGCATTTCATCTTAAAAATGATATCGTCATCATATGTAAATACGCGCTTTATAAAGTGGCTCAGGTGGTGCAATATTATAACTGTATCACAAGTTTACAGTGAGGTAATTGTACTTATAAGTACAAACAGTTCTACAAGGAGCACTTGATGGACTGATTGAGTGCTTTTATAGTTCTTGGGATGAAATTGTTTCTGAACTGCGAGGTCCGTACAGGAAAGGCTCTGAAGCGTTTGTCGGATGAGAGCAGTTCAAATAGCGAATGGCTGAGGCAGCATGTGCTTGATTCTGTATACCAATAATTCTCTTTCCGATCAGCTGCTCCGAGTGGTGCAGTGAGAGTAATATGGAAAAAGATGATCTGCTGTGGCGACCCCTAACGGGAGCAGCTGAAAGTAGAAGAAAGCAGCTTTGGTATTTGGAATTAATGAACAATATGTAGTTAATTTCAGTATACATGATAAAGCCACGTCAGGGATGTGAATCTAGTTCTAAAAAGAAAGGGAAACCACACTGGAGCAAAAGCACTGCTTTGACACTGGGTGCCGCCAGTTTGCAAAACTGAGTGGAGAACTTGCATACACCAGGGTTGGAGCAACCATGAAAATGTGCGTGGCTTTACGGATACACAAACCAGTGTGTTTCTTCGTGCCGGTCCCAAGCCCGTATAAATGGAGAGGGTTACATCAGGATGGGCATTCGGTGTAAAGTTTTGCTAAATCAATATGTGGACAACAATACAAATTTCCATACTGGATCGGTCGAGCCCTGGGTTAACAACGACCACCACCAGTACTATTAGGCAACAAGGTGCTGGCGGAAATTGGGCTACTGTTGGCCGAAGAAGAAGAAGGAGAAGAAGAGGGGGGAGACGTGTCTGGAGGCAGGAGGTGAGGAGGAAAGTAAAGAGAGTGGAACTGAGGATAGGAACTTTGAATGTTGGCAGTATGACTGGTAAGGGGAGAGAGTTAGCAGATATGATGGAGAGAAGGAAGGTTGATATTTAGTGCGTGCAAGAGACTAAATGGAAGGGGAGTAAGGCCAGGTGGATTGGAGGTGGATTCAAATTGTTCTATCATGGTGTGGATGGGAGGAGAAATGGGGTAGGAGTTATTCTGAAGGAACAGTATGTCAAGAGTGTTTTGGAGGTGAAAAGAGTGTCAGACAGAGTAATGATTATGAAGCTGGAAATTGGAGGTGTGATGATGAATGTTGTTAGTGCATATGCACCGCAAGTTGGGTGTGCAATGGGTGAGAAAGAAGATTTTTGAAGTGAGTTGGATGAAGTGATGAACAGTGTACCCAAGGGGCAGAAAGTGGTGATTGTAGCGGATTTCAGTGGGCATGTTGGTGAAGGGAACACTGGAGACGAGGAGGTGATGGTTAGGTATGGTGTCAAGGGGAGGAATGAAGAAGGTCAGAGGATAGTGGATTTTGTCAAAAGGATAGACATGGCTGTGGTGAATACATATTTTAAGAAGAGGGAGGGACATACGGTTATGTACAAGAGTGGAGGAAGACGCACACAGGTAGATTACATCCTATGTAGAAGAGTTGATCTGATGGAGATTGAAGACTGCAAAGTGGTGGCAGGGGAAAGTGTAGCTAAGCAGCATAGGACGGTGGTCTGTAGGGTGACATTGGAGATGAAGAAGAGGAAGAGAGTGAGGGCAGAGCGAAGGATCAAATGGTGGAAGTTGAAAAAGGAAGACTGCAAGGTTGAGTTTAGGGAGGAGGTGAGACAGGCACTGGGTGGCAGTGAAGAGTTACCAGACAGCTGGGAAACTACAGCAGATGTAGTAAGGGTGACAGCAAGAAGGATTCTTGGCTTGACATCTGGAAAGAGGTAGGAGGAAAAGGAAACCTGGTGGTGGAATGAGGAAATACAGGAGAGTATACAGAGGAAGAGGATGGCGAAGAAGAAGTGGGATAGTCAGAGAGATGCAGAAAGTAGACAAGAGTACAAGGAGATAAGGCGCAAGGTGAAGAGAGAGGTGGCGAAGGCTAAAGAAAAGGTGTACGATGAGTTGTATGAGAAGTTGGATACTAAGGAGGGAGAAAGGACCTGTACCGATTGCCTAGACAGAGGGACCAAGCTGGGAAAGATGTGCAGCAGGTTAGGGTGATAAAGGATAAAGATGGAAACGTACTCACAAGTGAGGAGAGTGTGTTGAGCAGATGGAAAGAGTACTTTGAGAGGCTGATGAACGAAGAGAACAAGAGAGAGAAGAGGTTGGATGATGTGAAGATAGTGAATCAGGAAGTGAAACGGATTAGCAAGGAGATAGTAAGGACAGCTATGAAGAGGATGAAAAATGGAAAGACCGTTGGTCCAGATGATATACCTATGGAAGCATGGAAGTGTTTAGGAGAGATGGCAGTGGAGTTTTTAACCAGATTGTTTAATGGAATCTTGGAAAGTGAGAGGATGCCTGAGAAGTGGAGAAGAAGTGTACTGGTGCCAATATTTAAGAATAAGGGGGATGTGCAGGACTGCAGTAACTACAGGGGAATAAAACTGATGAGCCACAGTATGAAGTTATGGGAAAGAGTAGTGGAAGCTAGGTTAAGAAGTGAGGTGATGATTAGTGAGCAGCAGTATGGTTTCATGCCAAGAAAGAGCACCACAGATGCAATGTTTGCTATGAGGATGTTGATGGAGAAGTTTAGAGAAGGCCAGAAGGAGTTGCATTGCGTCTTTGTGGACCTGGAGAAAGCATATGACAGGGTGCCTCAAGAGGAGCTGTGGTATTGTTATGAGGAAGTTGGGAGTGGCAGAGAAGTACGTAAGAGTTGTACAGGATATGTACAAGGGATGTGTGACAGTCGTGAGGTCTGTGGTAGGAGTGACGGATGCATTCAAGTTGGAGGTGGGATTACATCAGGGATCGGCTCTGAGCCCTTTCTTATTTGCAGTGGTGATGGACAGGTTGACAGACGAGATTAGACAAGAGTCCCCATGGACTATGATGTTTGCTGATGACATTGTGATCTGTTGTGATAGTAGGGAGCAGGTTGAGGAGACCCTGGAGAGGTGGAGATATGCTCTAGAGAGGAGAGGAATGAAGGTCAGTAGGAATAAGACAGAATACATGTTTGTAAATGAGAGGGAGGTCAGTGGAATGGTGAGGATGCAGGGAGTAGAGCTGGCGAAGGTGGATGAGTTTAAATACTTGGGATAAACATGTACAGAGTAATGGGGATTGTGGAAGAGAGGTGAAAAAGAGAGTGCAGGCAGGGTGGAATAGGTGGAGAAGAGTGTCAGAAGTAATTTGTGACAGACGGGTATCAGCAAGATTGAAAGGGAAGGTTTACAGGACGGTAGTGAGACCAGCTATGTTATATGTGTTGGAGATGGTGGCACTGACCAGAAAGCAGGAGACAGAACTGGAGGTAGCAGAGTTAAAGATGCTAAGATTTGCACTGGGTGTGATGAGGATGGATAGGGTTAGAAATGAGTACATTAGAGGGTTAACTCAAGTTGTACGGTTGGGAGACAAAGTCAGAGAGGCGAGATTGCGTTGGTTTGGACGTGTGCAGAGGAGAGATGCTGGGTATATTGGGAGAAGGATGCTAAGGATAGAGCTGCCAGGGAGGAGGAAAAGAGGAAGGCCTAAGCGAAGGATTATGGATGTGGTGAGAGAGGACATGTAGGTGATGGGTGTAATAGAGCAAGATGCAGAGGACAGAATGATATGGAAGAAGATGATCCGCTGTGGCAACCCCTAACGGGAGTAGCCAGAAGAAGAAGAAGCACAGGTGGTGTCATTTGATCAGGTCTTTGACTTAGGTTTGCGATGAAAAATGTTGTTCAGAGGTGACAGTATCTAATATGTTTTTGCAAAAAAAATGCATTAAAATCATTAACTAACTTACTTACAATTATGAGAGTGAATGAATTTTCTAATGTGGGAGCAACGTCCCTAAATGTACTGGAAAATTGTGTTTTGTGATAAGTTAAAGACATATCCATTAAAACAGGCAGGTGGTCAGAGAAATGCACATCACATATTTCAAGACTGCAAAAATTAAAACCTCGAAATTAAACAAGGTCCAATATATGCTTGTGAAAATGCATGGGAACCTTTAAAAAAATCAGTATGATCTATAAAGTCCTTTACCGTTGACTTATCAGAATAACAGACATAAATATTAATGTCCCCAATAATAAATGATAGTCATATTTTGATGTAAAAACTGCCAAGAAGACAGAGAACTCTATGATAAAATCTGTGCTGTGTTAAGGGGGCTTGTTCAGCACAGCACACAGTTCAATTGTAGGTCCTGATAATTCGAACAGCTGTACAGTAATCCCTCACCTATCGCGGGGGTTACGTTCCAGAGCCCCCCGCGATAGGTGAAAATCCGCGAAGTAGCGACCTATATTTATTTTATTATTTATACATATTTTAAGGCTTTATAAACCCTTCCCACACTCTTATAAACCTTTCTCACTCTCTTGTTAACCTTTCCCATGCTCTTATAAACACTTCCTATGCTCTTAAACACTTTCTACATTCTTAAACACCTCAGACCAACACTGCACACTGCACGCAGCGATCAGATGTCAATGTGTCTGCACTCGCTTTGTGAAGGGGGGCAGCTGAACTCACGCTGAGCACAAATGGACTTTGTGCTGCTTCTGCCAAAATGTCTGCTTGTCGCTCTTCGCGTTCGGAAGGAGGAGTGTGTGTGTGTGTGTGTGTGTGTGTGTGTGTGTGGGTGTGTGAGAGCTGAACGCACCTTCGCTCAAACCCCCCCTCCCCGGATGCGCAGTACGCTCCTGCCACTTCGCATTGTCAAGGGGGTGGGGAGCTGAATGAACGCTAAGGAGAAGTGGACTTTGTGCTGGCTTTTTGCTGCTTGTCGCTCTGCGTGTCAATAATTTTAAGCCTGTACATCACCAATTTTCCTGTCTCACTGTCTTGTCTTGCGTGAAGTTAAAATGTTTTATAATAGTGAGATGTTACTCATATCCTTAGCCCGACATCCACATATCATATGTGTTAACAAAGTGTGTTTTATAAGTTTACATGTGTTTAAAGCATGTGGGATGGGTATTTTAAGGCTTAAACTATAAAAATGTTTATTTATATGGTCTTTCTATATCGCGGGTTTTCTCCTGTTGCTGATGGGTCTGGAACATAACTTCCGCGATAGGCGGGCAATCACTTGTATTTAAAAACCCGCGAAGTCGTGAATCCGCGAAAAGTGAACCGCGAAGTAGCGAGGGATTACTGTAGTTCAAAGCTTGAAAACACAACAAATGATAGTGTTCGAGATGAAAAAGTATTTTTAAAAATGGTAGCAATACCTCCACCACAACCAGAGAGCCTGGGGGGATTTAAAAAGGTACAACTGGGAGGAACAGGTTCAGTAAATGGGCTTAACTTACTGGTTTGCAGCCATGTCATCTTTAAGAATAAAAAGTTCAAATTTCTCTCAGTGAAGAAATTCTTTAGAATAAATGTCTTGTGTGCCAATGATTTGGCATTAATTAATGCCATTTTTAATTGTTGCTGAGATGCACAGGCATTGGTCTTTCGCCAGGATGACAGCATAAGCCAACAGATGGAGATGTAACAAATTTAACCCCCAAACGCGAAGACTGGGGTATAAATTACAGGTAGCCTGGGAAGGCTGATCATATATGCCCTACAAAGTATAGCTGTTAAAAAGACATTTCCGAACATCAATCTGGGCCTTCGTCCACCGGATCTTGCTAAGGTAGCGATGACAGAAACAAATATCCTTCATAGGGATAGAAGACAAAAAATCCCTTTGTTTCACAGCTGCACCAGCATGTTTACCCTGTCTGTATTTTGGACGAGATTTTTTTCCCGATAAAATCTTCATGGTGAACACAGAGACTAGCAGAAGAGGTGAGAAACGGAAGGAGGAATATGAAAATGTCTGCCTCCAGTAATAATATTTGGGTTCAAAGTAGAGGAGCATAGTTTCAGCCGAGTAAGTCGATCATAGTTGTAGTACGAAGTTGTAGCATGGACTAACAAAAGTCACAACACAACAAAAAACAGGGAAGACAGGTAGGAGCTGATGGCTTGCCACCCACAACGGTGACATAGTTGTTCAGTATTTGTATTTAGTGTCGGAAAAATGAATAGTAATTAAAGTCTAGAGAAGTTTGACCCTGTACAGGCAGTCCCCGGGTTATGTATGAGATAGGGACTGTAGGTTTGTACTTAAGTTGAATTTGTATGTAAGTCAGAACAGGTACATTATTTTAATAAATGCTATTTTTGACCGACTGTAACCTAGTGCTCTGCCAATGAATGATGGAGTTTCACCTCTCTCTGACCTTTTTATTATTTCTACTTTATTTTCAATGGTGATGGTTTTTCTCTTCTTTATTGTATCACCAGCACTTGCATCAGATTTGTGTTTCAGAGACATTCTTGAAGGGTGAAGACAAAAGGTTAAGATGAGCTCTTTTGCACAGCACTGTACGCGTTATCACAGCAGGAAGGCACCAGTCATCAACACGTCTGATGTACTGACAAGAGACAACTTCCTGCTATGGACGTAACAGTACATGCAGGCTTGCTATTGAGAATGAATGGGCGCGGCAAGGGGCGGTTCATCACCAGCCCACCTCACAGTCACCTCCACTACTGTATGCTGTAGAACGAACACGGTGCGGCCAAAGGCGAGTAGTGAATCGCCCAACCCCAATTCAACAAGCAGCCATCTGAGGCACACTACAATGCTACCCCTGCCGCCCCGTTCAGCCACAACCGGGTCACCACTTGCAGCATTACCAGCCGTGTGTGCTGGACGGGCAGTGAAACACCCCCCTCTGCTCCATCCAGCCTGCGTCCAGTCAGGAGCAGTGGCTGCGGCGGCGTAGTGGGCAAGCAGCGAACCATCGTTCTGCACACGAGCGATAGCTGTAGCCCTGGCGACTATGGACCATGGGTCACCACTTACTGCTGGGAGCCGCCCGAGGGACACTACACTATGCGAGCAGCGAAATCGCCCACCTCCAGCCACCGCTTGCAGCATCCCAGGCCGAAGATGACGGAGCGGCAGTTACTGAGGCGCATGCGTTGCAGCTGCGTCCTCGTTCGTAAGTCGTAGATTGGGTGTCCGTAACCTGGGGACTACCTGTATGTTGTAAAATTATATGGACTTGCTTTTGTTCCATGTTGAAATACAAACAGCTTCAGATACATTTTAATAAATTACTGATTATTCCTTAAACATTCTCTTTGACATGATGATGTGAAAAGTCTAGCATTAAGTGTATTAGTTTGAGACACTTGTAACTTTGAAGATAAGTCCATTGATACAAGAAACATAGTAATCTAGCAAAGAGAAAATGAATAGATGATTTGCTAATGATAGAATTTATTTTACTGTTATTCATTCACAAAGTTTCTTATTTTAAAACAAGTTACAATCAAACTGCAGAACCTAGATATTGAAGAGGTTCAGATACACATTCTGAAACATAAACCACACTAGAGTGGAGAAAATCTCCACTGAATTTGCATAAAATAAAAAATGCACACTAATTTAAGATAGACAAGTATAAGAAGTTGCAGACAATATAACATAATCACATAGCCAACTTATTCTGACTTTGGAACTAAAATGCGCTCTTCAGGCATTTTTTTCTTTTCGCGCATGGTATCAAATATACTTTTACTCTGCTTGCATGTTACAGACGTGTTTGTTTAATTTTGGCTCATGTTCTGAATTGCAAATTTTTCTCTTCTCTGCTCTTCATTAAAACTTACAGTTCCAGGAACAGTGTGTAGGACTTCTCAGTTTTCAATGTGTAACATATTAATTATTAATGTAAAATGTGCTTACTTTGTTTTGTATTTATTAAATTCTTGCTATATAGGGTACCATATGTGTCTTATTTTTCTTAACTCATTCAGCTTTTATTAGAAGACTGATTTTCTTATTGATTCTATGGACTTTATATAAGTTATTTAACAGATATTTTGAACTTTAAAATTACTTTAAGGTATTTATTAGCCAATGTGTAACTAGACTAAAAATGTTTTATATTTCAGCTAACAGCAGTTTTAATTAGATTTTAGTAGTAGTTCAACTTGAGCCTGTCACAACGTATTAGATAACATGCAAAAATTATCACAGTTATTGTTGCTGCTAAGCCTACAGCAGTATTTCTGAAATATTTATTTTTATGTTTGTTCTTTTTTCATACAGGTGAAGCTTGGGGCAAGCAATAAAACTGATAAAATCAAACACACCATTAGTATTGGTGAAACACAGCATTTTTCAAAGTCATTATAATTACTGTATTTCTATTCATAGTTGTAAAACATTGTTTTAATATTAGACCAATGTCTTTTATGCTGTTTTTATCTAATTATCTAAATAATTCTGTTTATACAAGCTCACTGTTAGATTTAACTTCCAAATCTGCCTCCTCTGTTATAAGGTCTTGCTGGATAGCATTTTTTTTCTTCATTGCTTAAGGAGAATTCCAAAAAAGTGTTTTTATTGGGAGCCAACTCGTACTCTAAATATAGAGTCTCATAGTCTCACCCAACACTATTAAAAAAAAAATTGCTGAGTAGAAAACGTCAAACCACTATTTGAAAAAGCAAAAAACTTAAATTGTGTGAGAGTATACTTGGTGGAGAGGTTGGAATGGAAGAAACTGATTCTGTGTACAGGTGTGCTTTATACACAGAATGAGTTGAGATCAGGAGTATCTTTAATTGATTGATTGATTGTAATCCCACATGGGCACACAGCCAATCTGTGGGGTTGTAGGATATCAAATACTTATTTCATTCAATGACCTGCAAATCGATTTAGAACTTCTATGTAATGTGTTTTTTCTGGATTTTTGGTTGATATTCTGTCTCTCTCCATTAAAATGAAACTACCGTAAAATTTAGAGACTGTTCATTTCTTTATAAGTGAGCAAACTTATAAATTCAACAGGGGATCAAATACTTATTTCCTCTACTATATGTATCACCTATTTAAATACAATCGCTTTCTCTAGTGGAGGGGTGACCTGATGTCTTTCGAGCGGCTGAGCTGTGAGATAATGTGTGCCAGCAAGCGAAGCAAGCAGGGGTCAGAGCCCCCTAGTATTTTTAAGAATTAAGATTCATTAGTTACTTTACTGATTCATCATGCCAATAATAGTAATAAATACTGGGTCAAACTAAGACAATTGTCAGTACATGTCACTTTCAATACATGTAACTAAATTAAATGGAGATATTCTACACACTTCATGTACAAATAACTTAAACAAGCTAGTTGGGTACACTTTAGCGCACTGACTCTGAACATTATTCTGACCACACTAAAAAAGAAACAATATATCCCATTCCTCCCACCCTAGTGTCAACTAGTTAATTTCAACTTGCCATGAAAAGCTCAACTTCTGCAACCCTCAATTATGCTCTTCCAATTTTTGTAAATCTGCACAAGCATTAAACTTTCTCTGAACCCTGATTATTTTTTTAAATAAAATACATGTACAATTTTTAGATTAATCCCTGTATATAGTATAGACAGACACATGTCACTTACACCGTATAAATCTTAATACCCGTAATAGTTTATATTTATTCAAGCTTGATGGACCTTTTTGTGTGTTCATGGATCCACAGTGTGTGGCAAAGGTATGGAATCATTAAGCTTTTTACTGTTGCAAGACTTACGACATTTCAGCTTTGTAATGTTGAGAGCTTTTTCTGTCTTATCTTAAATAGCACCATCTATGTATTTGATGCTGTTTATTTTTGAGAAGTCAATTACATGTAAATGCACCTAATAATTAGGCCAAGCTAACTCACACCTTGCAGTTTAGAGTCACCAGTCAACCTAAGTACAGAATTCAAACCTATTTGTTAATTGATTGGGATTCTAAAACTGTAAGGCAGCATGGCTGGGATGCCATGACACTTATTTAATAATTATTTGTAATTATGCAGTGCTTACTTTTAAATTTTGTAAGAAAGAATATAATTCATTTGGTGTAATGTACAGTGCTGGAACAAATATTTCAAAAGTTAACACATGTAGTTGACAAGCTGCCTTTTTATTGAAATTCAAAATCCTCTTTTTACAGTTGGCTTTTGTTAAAAGAAGCTGAATAAATAATAACCATTACAACAAGTTTCATGCCGTTTACAGTTCTTATTTCCAGACAGCCCATTGCCTCAGGTGTGCATTCTGCTGCTGTCTTGGTACCTGTTACAAAATCTCTTTCTTCTAGATTTTAAATGTAAATGTAGGGCATTGCAAGCAGTATCACGTCTGCCTGTGCCAGCTGAACAGCTCTCAGCAGAGTGAAGTACTTTTTTCATCTCAAAGGAGAGCTGTGTACTTACCACTAAGATTAACACTGCCTCATTTCTTAATGTTGTGCCACCTATCCTCATGAAACCGAGATTTTCAGTGTCATTTTTCAGAAATCATTTTCTTTTTCTTGAATCTATCTTTGTGTTATAGTTGTTTCCCTTTAAATTTCATATATATAAAATAATGTATTTAACATAGTACAAGTAGAAGTAGTCCTTGTTTCAAAAATAAAAAAGTACAGTTACACAATCTTTTCTTATTTATCTTGTGTTGTTTGTTACCAAGTAGCAGGCACTATGGCGCAGTGGTTAAGGCTTTGGACTTCAAAACTTCAGGTTTTAGGTTCAAATCACTCTCTTGGCACTATGTGGCCATGTGCAAGTCACTTCACTCACCTGTGATCCAATTGGAAAAACATAAGAAGTGTAACCAATTATATATCAGAAGTTCATCTACATATGTATCAGCCAAATAAGTAAATATAAATAGTGCTTCTTTTTCTTGTGAGCATTTATTTAAAGGCTCAGAGGTTGCATTGTTCAGGTCCTTGTCAAACAGCTTTTTCTAGTGGTACATATAGTAGTGGTTATGTTGTAATTCTGTTTTATTTATTTATTTTTACATTTTAGTACTTTTGAGGCCTTCCATGTTCTGCCAGTCATATTTAACATTCATGCCATGTATAACCTTTCGTGTAACATTCTGGTTGTTCTTGCTGGTCACATTCCAAGGCTGGTATCTCCTTGTTTGTATACTTGTTCTCAGGTACAGGACATATTTCTTGTCAGAAAGACTTCACTTGGTGAATACTTAGAATGTGTTGTGAATATATCTTTAGGAAAAATACTACTGAATGTGACCTGCTTGCCGCTGCTATTGCAAGTGGACATGGTCATCAAAGCACTGTACATTCTGCATACAAACTTATTTTACACATTTTTTCCATTGTGAATATTTTTTTTTTTTAAACTCACATTTGAAAGTAAAAATCCACAAAAGTATATATATACCTTTTAGTATGGTGATGTGATAGTTCAGTGGATAGCACTACTGCTGCATTGCTCCAGAGTCCAGGCTCAAGCCTCTTCCTGGCTGTTGTTGTTGTCTGCACATTCTCACCTTTTATAAGTAAGTATTCTACTCTAGCTGTTTTTTTTTTCTCTGACATTCTTCCTATGGATGTGTAAGTCATGATGACTGGCAATATGAAATTGCTTCTGTATAAGGTTGCATTTTTTGGTCACATTTTATAATTAATAGTTGACCAACATGAATCTATTAATAACCATTACTTATTAAAAAGTGACACCCAGCATAATAACACAAACATAATGCAAGGATACATTTCTCTGAAAAGGGTTTTATTTTTGAATTATTTGTGTAGTGAAAATACCGTATGTTGAAAACTCTGTCCTTGCAGTACTGAAAAATAGAGATACACTGATAAGGTATTTTAGTGTTGATGCTGATTACTGAATTCATGTTACTAAAACTGGCCTTTTCCGATACTGATTCCAATTTTCTTTCTTTATCCTTTTAAATTTTTTAATCCAAAGCTAATGCGTTATCAAATATGAGTATATTTATGTATATATGTTCTATATAAAAGTGTTTACCTTGGTATTTTTACAATTAAATTTTACACCTCAGGTTTTATTAACTAAAAGAAATTCTATAGGCTTATTGTTTAGTGACCATAAAAAACTAAATAAATTAAATCCCCTTAATATACATACTTTTTCAACTGATAAAACATGTTCACAAATATATTTATCTATAGTGCATAAGGCAGTAAAGAAAATGATATGCTTATCATAATAACCAGCCACACTTGTTCATGTTTATCAAGAAGATATAACAGGCTAACATGCTTAACCATTTTACAAATGTGGCTCTGTAAGCTTGTTGCTTACTAAGCAATGAGGGCAAATTATATATTCCTTTATTTAATTAAAAATATGATGTGCCATACTAAACACAAGCTTGCTAACCATCTGCACAGACAAAGTGCACCTGTTTTAATTTAAGGATAAAATGAAAAGGTCTGAACTCATTAAAGGTGCTTCTTTTTTAATTTCTGACAAAGACACTTCTGTCTTTCTTCTACTCCAAGTTTATCTGGAGAAAATATACTTCTGACATTTCTCTCCATGCACCAGACAATTGCTCATATTCCTTTTCCTCAGTGTTTTACTTCACTTTCTTTACAGTTAAAGTCAATGTTCCGGTCTTCTGGTTCTGCCTGCCTACTCTCTTCTTACAAGAAGTTCTGATAGCAAAACTGCCTGTGCATTTCCTCAGGTACTGTACTACTTTATGTAAACAGGCACTAAAACAAAATTACCTTTATAAAAAAAAAAAAAAAAAAAAAAGCTGATACTGAAAAAAATATTTTATTACCAATCACCATCACTCGGAATGTTCAGATACGGGCAGCTGCATTGATGGAGTTAACTCTTACAGTTAGCAGCATTGCTGGACTAAATGAATCTCTGGTTTGTCCAGATTTATTTTTAACAAACAAAAGTTGTACCCGGGTTCTGGCAGAGATATAGTTCTAATAACTTATGTCAACTTTAATTTGTGTAGTAAATTCTTCTAAAAAGGAAAGCATGAATAAACTTCTTAGTATCTTTAAAAATGTACAGTAACAAAGGAAATCAGGAAGGAATAAATACCCTTTCACACTACTGTACACACAATATGGCCTAAAGTTTGTGGACACATGACCATCACACCTATATGAGCTTGTTGGAAATCCTATTCAACAACTAATGACATTAATATGGGGTTGTTTCAACCACCTGTAGTGGCTATAACAGCCTCCACTCTTCTGGGAAGGCTTTCTTCAACGTTTTGGGTTGTGTCTGTAGGAACTAGTGCCAAATTTAAAGTCACTGAGCTCATCAGTTCAGCCCATTCCACTGGCAATATTTGTCAATGGAGATTGCATGGCTGTTTGCTTGATTTTATGCATCTGTTCATAATGAAAACCCTGAACTCAATAATTTGGAGGCATGTCCACATAGTTTTTGGCCATATAGTGTAAAAAAGTGATAAATATAGAAATATGAGTAGCAAACTACAGTACATACTTTGGTGCAACTGTAGTCTGCCACTGTGTCTGGTTTGTTTTTTCTGACTGCCAGTGATGATGGTGGTGTGCATGGTGCTGAGAAGCCAGACATTATTTCTTTATACAGATAGTTAACGTGGCTTTTCCACTGGTCATCACTGCCATCAAGAAGAGTCTCTCTTTTTTTTTTTTTTTTGTCAGCTTACTCGGCAGAGAAAGCTACTTAAAAATGGTTGTTTAACAGTGACATTTTTCCCTTTACCGGTTAAATTTTCAAAAAAATTGCATTACTGCAATTTGTGATAGTCATTCTACTGATGGTCATTTGGAATCTTTCTCCAGATACAGAGTAGCGTTGAGAGCATATACTGTACTTTCTATTCATATCATAGGCTATCCAATGGCTAAAATGGCTATATATACAGTGCATCCGGAAAGTATTCCCAGCGCATCACCTTTTCCACATTTTGTTATGTTACAGCCTTATTCCAAAATGGATTGGCACCCCCGCCACTGCAATAAACCTCGCACTGTTCCAGTGTGGTGCTGAGGTGTCACCTGCTGCACTCAAGTCCCAATCCAGGTGGTTCATCTTGTGGGCTGATGTGTCATCTGCTGCACTCGGGTCCCAATCCAGGTGGTTCAGCTTGTGGTGGGTGCAGCAACGTGCTACCAGCGCATGCTCCCCAGCCAAACTTATTCAGGAAAAGAAGAGGAAAGACAGGAGCATGACACACACACACTGATGAAATAATTGAAGATTAAAAAATGCAACACCAATTGGCCATGGCTGTTGCACTTCTTGTGTTTAAAGCAGGAATCTGTTATTTATGTGAATACTCTTATTAAAAAAAAAAAAAAAAGACATGACATTTAGATGGCTGGTAATTATGATAAGCATATTTATCTATATTTATTCTTACAGCTAAAGTGAGTTGAAGAGATGGCCTTATATTAACACATTTCATGCTTTCCATTACATTGCTGAAAGCTAATTTAAATAGATCTTTAATTTTTTTTTTTGTTTCTATAACTTCTCAATTTTTGGTCTGTCCTGAGACAGTAAATGAAAAGTAATCTAGTTTATTCTGTTTTTCAAGATATATATCTGGCAGTTTACACTCTTTATTCTAGTTAATTTTGAATGCAGAGATGCTATGAAATCAGACCAATAGATTCAACATTAGTGGCAATCATCATAATTCAGAACTCCATAACAGCACAGAGAGATATTTTTGTTATTTTCCTATGGCACCCTCTATCTCTGATTTGTTTTCAGAGACATATAGGCAGGAGTTAAATGTACTGTAATTGCAAAATAAATTGATGTTAAAGGACAATTGTTTCTGGAACTATGTTCTAGTATGTAATTGTCAGAATCTATACTAATTAAAGGCAAAGCCCTCACTGACTCACTCATCACTAACTCTCCAACTTCCCGTGTAGGTAGAAGGCTGACATTTGGCAGGCTCATTCCTTACAGCTTACTTACAAAAGTTAAGCAGGTTGCATTTCGAAATTCTACACGTAACGGTCATAACGGTCGACAACGTTCGCCATGTTAAACTTTCTTATTTATGGCCCCATCTTCACGAAATTTGGTAGGTGGCTTCCCTGCGCTAACCGAAACCGATGTACGTACTTATTTCGGTGGTATGACACCACTGTCGGCCACCATATTGAACTTTCCAACGGTCTTTTTTCTTACTTAATGGGCCCATCTTCAAGAAATTTGGTACGCGGGTTCCCAACGATAACTGAATCCTACTTACTTACATATATATGTCCATAGCCTGCAGCTCGGTCCACACTCTGAATCTTCCAGGCATTCCTGAGCATAATCTAATTTTGAAGGTTGGGGCTGAGAAACTTACAGCCACCGAAACTTTGTAATGGCATGAGACTTCAGGTCACATGCCTGCAAAAGAACCTAATTGAGGCAACTATTTTTACTGGCGGTGGCTCAGGGGAGAGAGTTTTTATTCCTCGCATCCCCGTTATACCCTCTGATCTCACATTTCAATTCAAACGCCTCCAATTTCCAGTAAGGCTCTGCTTCGCAATGACAATTAATAAGTCTCAGGGACAGACCCTACAAAAGGTTGTCATTGATTTGAGGCAAGATTGCTTTTCACATGGCCAACTATACGTTGCATGCTCAAGAGTAAACTCAGCGCACAGCTTGGTTATATTACAACCGGTGGGGCGATACAAAAGAAATCCTTAACAAATAATTATTGGTACATTTTCCCTCAGTTTATTACTTAAAATTTTAAAGCAGTACTTCGCCGCTGCGAAGCGCGGGTATTTTGCTAGTTATTTATATAAGCAGAAGCTTCTTGGCTGGAATTTGACAGTATGATCCAAGTACTTATACTGGGTACAAACCCAAATTTGTGTACTACAGTAAAGAGATATCCCAATTCAGCTATATTAAATGTGTTTTCTGTATACAGAGGTAACAAGACCTCTGGAAGCTCAGATGATATCGGGATATACATTACACTGACCAACTGTTGTAGGCTGAATTGGGTCTTAAGATCCTGTGCTTAACTTTATTTTTTTGACTGCAGCTTTTGACAGGGTCCTAATATCTTTGTTCAGCATTGAAATTGGCCCGTGGGATGCCCACTGATAAAGTTTTTTTTTCTTTGTTTTAGTTAAACATAGTTGTCATTACTGGAATTTATATTAAATCCTGCTGGATAACTGCTGCTTTTCTGTTTTGTGGAGATTTTATACAATCTGGGATAAGTGCTCAATGGTTTGTCCAAAGGTAAGAGGCATTCCAACAAAACTGTAGGAGGAGTAATTCTGGTCTCACTAAAAACTTTTACTCTTATGTTAAGTAGTCAAATGTTGTTTGTTGCTAATTGTCAGGGCAGGTGAATTTTTCAGGGTGTGGCAAGTTATCTTTTTATGTTTCTAAACACAGAAAGCAGACAAAAATTTGTCACAATTAATGTAATCACCCAGCTTGGATTTTTTCATGTTTATTTTAAACTCACTTTTTGATAGACAAATATTACTATATATTTTTAACACATTTTTCTTCTCCATGTGTTGTTGTCATCTCATTTTGCTGAGCAGAGAATTGGATTTTCCATGACCAAAAGAATACCTGGTACTCGAGAATACCACTGTTACATCCTTATAGAAGATGGCACACTCAATGTCAGCCGGGTATCTGGTGAAGACAGTCAATTGACTGTCCGAATATTAACCACTGAAGCAACAGCTGAGATCCTGCCCTCTCACAATCATACCCCTGATGTATCAGATGCGTCCCTCGCTTTAGACCAGTGTCCTATTGGAGGCTATATTGGGTGCATGTATGTTTAAAAAATGTTGGACTAGTGTGATTCTTGGCAAGAGTGAAATGGAATCAGACATCCTGATAAATTTCATGCATCTGAACTGTCCTGCACAGTCTTTCCATTGGCCACCTAGAGACGATATTTGTTGGATGCCATTGCACTGCTTAGTGCACTCATAATGGTCAGCAGGAGGCAGTACCATTTTGATCTCAAAGACAAAGATTCACTCTGAACTTCGATTGAAACAGAAATGAAATGGGTCACATTCTTGCTGCTGCAATACCAAGATGTTAACATTTCATTATAACTAGTATTTAATGATAAATCAAGTAGCTGTTGTTCATGCGTTGTGCTTAATGTGCCATTGGTGATTTATTGATGATTATCATTGCTGAAAAATGATGAATTTAACCCATGTTTAGAATAAAATAAAAATGATAGATTCACATAAGAAACGTAAGACTTGTTTTTTGAGAAAGAAGTGACCATGTAGGGTACAGGAAAAGTAATTTTAAAAATTTCAGGACATTCCCACAGTGCATTAAGCTGGTCTGAAAATTAGTCGCAAAATGATTTTTTCACATTTGAGAGGTCTGCTGGTCAAACCCTAATGCAGTTTCTTGTTCATGTATAACCATTTTGAAAAGCCCTGTGCAGGTATCTAAACAAGAAAAAAAATCAGCAGGCTTTATCAGTAACAACTATGCTTTCTGAAAGCCTAAACATGGCAAAGCCAAAGACACAACATATTTTCTTTCCATTTTTGAAGGTTTGCTCTTAGGAAGTGGTATCATTTGGACCAAACATTTGATTTTGCTATGTACTATACCTATAAAGGTACCAGTATGCAAAATTTGAACCTGCTACGTGGTTAAGTTCTTGAGATATGGTCTTGAGAAATTGATGAAAAAATAAAGCTGTGTCAAATTTGACAACCCTCTCCCCTCACAAAATTGCCTGTATCTTGGGTGTCATGGGTAACATGGGTACACCTGGTATTTTTTTCAAAATTTTTTGTGACCGAACTGCATGGGATTTCTGGAACATCGGTTGATTTGACTGTGATGTATTGATGAAAAAAGAAATGCTGCCTTTGCTATGGGTGTAAAATCCCTCCATGCAGCCAAGAGGTTGTGATCCTAGATAAAATGTGAAAATATCACCACTGTTTTAGGTACTGTAGTTGCCATTGTTGTTAACCTATATCAGAGTTTATTTCCTGTCACTGCAGTCCAATAATATATTGGAAATTAACACTAGAATCCCTGAAGCCTACGAAAAAACTCGTAATCCCGGCCCACCGTAAATTTGTTTGCACCTCTCCTTCAGTGTCTTTTGTGTTGTAAATGTGTCGATCAGCACAAGCAACAAGCAGCCTGCTATCCCATCCATGAATAAAAGTGCATTTGTTTTGTTATACTTGTACCTTTTGTGAAAGTGCTTATTTGATATTTGTACTTCAGTCTTCACATATTATACACTTCATGTCTACATTTTGTCGTTATTACTAAAACATGAAAAATGTTTCTGTTTTAGCAATGTGTTTACATAGATCGTTGTAGACACGGAACACACAGGAAACGTATGTATTCCAAGTGACAATATATTATTTACTCTCTACAATTCTAGGCACCTCACACCCAGATTAACAGACTTGAGCACTGAGAATCTGTTTTGCTACTAGAGCATTGGGGGGGCGGCTGGGGTTGGGATTTGGTCTTGGCGATGGGGTAGCAGGCTGCTTTCTGCTTGTGCTGATCAACACATTTGTAATACAAAAGACGCTGACAGAGAGGTGTGAACGATTTAAGGTGGGCCGGGATTGCAAGTTTTTTCGTAGGCTTCAGGGATTCTAGTGTTAATGCAGGAGTTTTGACCACAAACTTTTATCATCCAAATCTAATACACATATCTTAGAGCAAATTTATTTTTGTATAGTTTACCCACCACCTCCATAATATAGTGGCCTTCAGGATACATTATCTGTCCAGAGTATATTAATTTTGATATTTTACATTCAGTATTTATTTAAAATTAGCTAAATAGCGAGTTCTCAGTGTGAAGAAATGATGCAAATCACACTGTATCCTACAGAGGAATACATTTTTACACATTTCTTTTTTTGCTTCAATACAGAGTAATTTATACTGTGGGTTGTATTTAATTGATAGACAACAGTTAGCAGACATTCCATGCTTAATTAAAGAAGATTTTGATTAAAAAACTAGACAAACGTTAGAAAAAAATTTGAAGCAAAACATTCTTAAGCTCCAGAATTCTCCTGGATTTATTTTGAGAAATCTCTATTTAAACTGAGGTGTATAAACAGCCCAAAGTATGAGAGATAATGTATGAAACTTGTGATAAGGAAATATAAAATATAAATGAAATAGTAATTCTGCATTCAGTTCATATAAGCTACTATCACTCCTTGGAATGTGTGGTTTCAGTTGGAGGAATATTTAGACCTGCTTCATTTATATGCTCATTTTGATGTTTGTATTTTGTCTAGAATCACAGTGTTAAGCATATTTCACAGCATTCTTTAGGTTTTACTAATATGCCTTATTAATACGTACATAAAAGAGCCTTTTCCAGGCATCTTATATATCAGGTTTTTTTTAAAAGAGTGTACTTTTTAATAATTAAAATGTGACTTTTTTAGGGAGTAGCAGTTGCTATAGTATTAGTTCCATCTATTTGAAGTTGTTTATTAGTTTTAATGAGATTCTTGTAAAAATTAATTCAGTGCAATATAGATTTTCTTTCCTCTTGATCTAATAATATTGATTACTTCACTTGCAAAGGAAACTCTGTAACACAATTAACTTGTTAAATGGATTCTGCTGAGAAAAGGCTACAGCTCATTTCATTATTAATGATAAAGGCTTGGTGACGATAACAAGCAGTTGTAATGTATTAATACATTTCTGCAGTTCTTAGCAGTTTAGCTTAAAACAAATAATATATGTTCCAAGTATGACTCAGTTTCAATGAACAGTCTGACTATGTAGCTTTTATACTCTTTGCTATGTTCACGCCTGGTCATTCTTACTTTAACAAATATTATTTGTCACCATCAAAGAAACAATTATCAATCTGCTCACCATGCTTTGAAAATGTAGTACTTTTTAATCTTATAGAACAAAAATGCTTTCCTAGAAACCAGGACTGATTTTACATTTCTTGAACACCTTGAGATAAAAGATAACCTTTTCATTGAAATCTAAAGCATACTTCTCACCTTTTCGGTTAACCACTTCACATTGACAAAACTTATGCTTTCAGCTAGAACACAGAAATGTTTGGAAGTGAAACGCCTCTTACCTCAACTATTGATGCATCTTGTCACACCTTTTGTCACAGATTATTCATTTGATTATGTTCAGTTTTGTCATGATTAATTAATGCTTTTGAATCAAAATGCAATAATCTCCTAGCAGCCACTAAGTTAAGTGCTATACATTTGGTTTGCTTTATGTTATGACACACAATCTATGGTCATGAATTAAAATTCAATACACTTTTGTATTGCACTTTTAACTGAAAGGAAAACTGCATGTAGCAGTGAAAAGCAATTCATCAATGGGTTGATGATATTTTTTATTTATGACGCAATTAAACTGTGCCAAAATTAATTGCACCACATATTTATGCATTGCATTGTAATGTAGTTAACACTGTGGATTACGTTTCATTTTGGCATGAATAATCCTACACATGAATTAACTGTTGCTTTCATATGAAATAATTTATTCAAAGGTAGATATTTATGATTAGTTTTTATATGTCGCAATTTGATCAGTTACATTTGTTATTGAACTTTTCACACTTTTGTTGCTTCATTCCACCAGTATCTACATTTGTAACTCAGTTATTTTTTAAGTACTTTTGGTAACCTTTTCCAGCCAATTTTGACTTTGTTTTGACTAAAGAATGCTTTCACTGATATAAACCCATTTATTTGTAGTGTGATTCTGGTATATTGTAATATATAGAAGTAATGCTCAGTGTCAATTTTTTTTAAAAAGATATTTCAGTAAGAATATGTTTGAAAAAGAAAACTGACAAAAACTTCTAATATTTTAAACCTCACAATGTGCTCTAAGAATCAGTTTTGGCTGCTTTTCAGCCCTTTTTTATCAAGCCTACCCAATTCTTTTTGCATAATTATGTTTGATGCCAGGTGTAATTCTAACTTGCATGTCATTTTTGGTAGAAAATATGAAATGCTTCAATATGAGTTATTTGTTGATATGATAATTTTCCTTTTAGATCGGAATTTTCTGTTCTTTAGCACAGTTTTTCAAACAGCTCTTGAGTCTTGCTGTATTGAATGGTCACTTGCCATAGTACAAGAATTTAGTTTTGTCTCTGTGAGAAACATTCAGAGATTGACACTTTTAACAGGAAGGTAGTTTTACTTTTGTTAGTTGGTTACAGGTAATAAATTCTCTTTTCTGGTATACTGGCCTTTTTCCCCCTCATTCTCTGTATCAAAATGTTTTAACACTAGAATTACCAAAATCTACGAAAAAACTCTGCCCACCTTAAATCCATTCACACCTTTCCATCAGTATCTTTTGTGTTATAAATGTGTCGATCAACACAAGCAGCAAGCAGCCTTCTATCCCATCCCCTCACCAATGCAGAAAGGGCAGAAAGTTATCTCAGTTCAAGTCTGCTTACCAGCTGAAGTCACTTCAGTATACATGTACTTTGTGAGCATGCCCGTGTTGATCAAACAGAGGAAGCGCTGCAGTTTACTTGTGACTTTATGGTGTAGGAAGATAAGTAAATAAATATAGGTAAACAACATTTAGTCTGGCTTTTATATAAGTAACATATACATGGTTTTCATATAAAGACCATCACAAAACATAATCAAAAACAGGACTTTGCACGATACCTTGGCGAGCTATGTAAGTCGTGCTGTTTTGTTGAAGGACAGGTGTGGAGCAGACTGACTGGCAGGATTGTGTCCGACCTGTTGCTGCTTCCAAATGGTGCCATCTTTCACCTTTACGCCTGGTGCAGCTGCGTTGTTCTTATATGTTAGTGGATGTTTCTTGTGGATAGAGCTTCTGTTCTCTTTCTCCGATGTAGAACCTTCATCCTCATCTGAGTTCACCTCTGTTATAGCACATCTTTATTTGAAAACAGCAGTGTCAGAGGGCAGCATGGTGGCGCAGTGGTAGTGCTGCTGCCTCGCAGTAAGGAGACCTGGGTTCGCGTGTCTGTGTGGTGATCGCTGTTTGCGATCAGTTTAAGAAGCACATAGCAATTAACATGGCTCGGGGAACACTTAACACAAAGCATTTAATGTCCTACATAACTTATGATGGGGTCTGAGAATATCTAGTAAATTAAATATTAATTTTAAGATGAAGTTTAGTTTGCGATGTTCTACTTTAATGACAAATTACGAGAATAAAGTCAACAATAAAGTAGAAATGTTGAGATTAAAGTCAACATGTCGACTTTATTCTTGTCTTAAGCGTCAAGATTAAAGTGGAAATGTTGAGAATAAAGTCAACATGTCGTCACACTATTACACAGTACCCAGGTACATTACACAGTATTGAAAAAAATTAAAACAAATACAACTTGGCTTGCTGTATTATCCAGTAGTATAGAAACAGTATTCACACATTTGAACATAATGGTCCACATCTGACCTTTTAAAACCAAAGTTTCTCCAGACAACAGACATGGCTCCTTTTTTCGGCAAAAGTTCTTCTGTGTCATCATGTTCAACTTTATCGTCTGCTACAGCTTTAGTTTCGGAATGTTCTCTGTCCATTTTCACCGTTCAATATCTCCACTAACACATGTACTCCGTTGCATGTGTGTTTAGTG
This sequence comes from Erpetoichthys calabaricus, assembly GCF_900747795.2. NCBI lineage: Eukaryota > Metazoa > Chordata > Cladistia > Polypteriformes > Polypteridae > Erpetoichthys > Erpetoichthys calabaricus. Next base: position 173,626,066 of record NC_041396.2, on the reverse strand, counting down.
GTGCAGCAGTGAAAAAGGTCCCCCCCGCCTTAAACAGTTTCCTGCTGCACCACGTTCCGAACGTTTGTTTAGGCTATTTAAACTGGTGTTGCTGTATAAGAAAAACCCATATCATAACAAAAATAAACGGTTTTTGGTATGAACCGGTATACCGCCCAGCACTATGTTAACCGTAAGCATACTTTTTTGATGTGTTAGGAAAACAGAATATATAAAGTACATTTGACCAGAAGCCCTTGTCTCTTAAACCTTGAGGCAACAGCACTTTACTTTTAAAATAGTATTCATTTGTGCTTACCTATGGCATTTTAAAAATATCAAACCATTTTTGTATCTCACTGTACACGTTCATGAAAAGCAAAACTCTCCCAGTAGCAACACTGCAAAATGAAGTAATTCCCACAAATTACGTCTGTCTTTTTCTGTTGATTGTCTGTGTGCTTGGATAATACTGGTAGTTCAGACTTATTGGTAAGAACAGATCATGTTCCCTGCTACTTGCTAACTTGTCGTGTCGAGCTAGCAATGAATATTATAGTGAAAATGTACAGATGGCAAATGGCTTTTTTTTTCACCCATTTTGTCTCAAGCCCAACATGTGGTGACACCTGTCTAGATCTCATCTTTTCAAACAATAAAGGGAGAGTAACAATGAGATGGGATGAGGAAGTATCTACAAAACATCAAATGGGAAAGCAAAAACTCAGGAACTATAAATGGCAGTTGGTTCCACTTCAGAGATCCTCAGATCTAGGCTCAGCATAAGTTTATTCTGAAAAGCAATTAAACAAAAAGACTAAAACATTGGCCAAAATGGATAAAGAAGTATTATTAAAAATGTAAAACTGATAAGTTCACTGTACAAGAAAATAAAAAAGCCAGATAATTCTGACATAGAGGAATACAGAAACTTCAGTAAGAGATCAAAAAAGCATTTGAAACTTCAAAAGATAAGCTGAAATAAAAAAATGCTAGAAATGGCAAAAGAACAGCAAGCAATTTTTCAGTGCTACTCCAGTAAAAAGACAATACGATAATTTAAGAAATGTTTGGGACATGAATGGAGAAATCATTGAAAATGAACAGGAAATAGCAAATGAACTGAACAAATATTTAACCCAAATATTACAAGTTAAAGGATGAAATAAGTGTAATGTTTTATGTGGAAGTGTAAAAACTCTTGAGTTCATAGATTTTGAAATAGAAGGGTCAGATGCGCTTCAAGCCTGTTGAAGACTAATAAAACCTCTGGACCTGACGGGATCTTACCAATTATAAGAACTAAAAGAAATGAAAGACGTCATCTAAAAACACTTATTGGGCATATTTCAGCGGTTGCTTCAGAAAGGAGAAGTACGCAAGGATTGGAAAGTTGCAAATGTGATTCCAGTCTTCAGGAAGGGAGGCAAAATGGATCCTAATAATTACAAACCAATTAGTCTTACTTCTGTGACATGCTAAATTATGGAAACTATAATAGGAAATAAATTAGAAAATTACCTAAATGAAAATAATATTCTAAATAGCAGCCAGCATAGGTTTATGAGAGGAAGATCCTGTCAAACCAATCTTTTAGATTTTTTTGAAGAAGTAATTGGAATAAATGACAAAAACAAAGCATAAATAATAATAATAATAAATTTTATTTATATAGCGCCTTTCCCATGCTCAAGGCACTTCACAGAGTTTAGGAAAGAACGGCAGATATAATACGGTATAATTTACTTCCAAAAACATTTGATACAGTCCCCCACACCAAAGATTAATTCTGAAACTAGAAGCTGTAGGCATCAGAGGTAACCTACAAAACTGGATCTCTAGTTGGTTATCCGGCAGGAGACAGAGTACAGAGAAGAGGAGAAAGCAAGGTCATCAGTGGAGTCCCTCACGGGTCTGTCCTTGGACAATTACCTTTTCTGATTTATATTAATGATATTGATTCTGGTGTAGTTAGTAAACATGAAATTTGCAGATGACACTAAAATTGGAGGGATGAGAGACACGGAAGAGGCAGCAAAAAGAACTCTAGACAACCATCAGAACTGGGCAAACATCTGTAAAGGATTTAGGGGTATTTGTTGATGCCATTTTTTCATCCATTAAGCAATACACAGAAGCAATTAAAAAGGCAAATAAAATGTTAGGTTATGTCATAAAAACTGATGAATATAAGTCAAAGGACGTTATGCTCAAACTATATAATGCACAAATAAAAATGCATCTGGAGTATTGTGTGAAGTTCTGGTCACCACAGTACAAGAAAGACATAGTAGCACTTGAAGCTCTGCAGAGGAGAACAACCAAGTGCATCCCAGGACTTAAGGACACGTCCAACTCTGCTACTCTGACAGACTCGGAGCATTAAACCTGTTTAGTCCTGAGCAGAGGAGACTGTGTGGAGATCTAATTTAGGTTTTTAAAATCCTCAAAGGCATTGATAAAGTAGATCCAGCAACATTCTTTCAGCTGTGGACCACCAGGCAGGCACACCGCTGCCCCAAGCCAACACAGACACATACAGAGGCACAAGTATAAGTACACCCTTTTATTTTTTATTTTTTTTCCCTCGTGGGAAATGCTTTACCCCGTTTCTCACAAGCATAGTTCACAATCACAGCACACCACAATACTCTCTTCTTCTCTCTCTTTTCTTCCCTCCACTCCTCCGGGCAAGCTTTGTGCACCTCCTACTAACTCTGGCTCCCTGAGTAGTGTCTGCTGGCTCCTTTTATATGGCACACAGAAATGCTCCAGGTGCTCATTGACGCATTTCCTGGCAGCAATTCCGGTTGTGGCAGAAGAGCTGCACTCCAGGGCTCAGCAGTCGCTGCGGACCCACAGAACCCAACAAGGCTGTTCCAAACTCCAGCTCCCATGGAGCCCTGTGGGAGTCTGAAGCACCACTGCAACCCAGGGAAGCTGCCATCTAGCGCTCCAGAGGAGGTAATGCTGTAGATATGCCTCTTTCCCTGGTACTTCCAGCATGGAGGCGTCCCGGTTGGGTACGTCACACAGCTTAAGGGTGACTCACGTACTTGAGGACATCAGTAGGAATTAATGGGAAGTGCATTTAAAACTGAAGCAAGGAAGTGCTTCTTTATGCAAAGAGTTGTGTGACTCTGGAACAAACTACTGAGACATGTAGTTAAAGCAGAAACCTTGACAACCTTTAAAAAAAAAAAATCTGGATGAGATATTGGGGGTAAACCTTAGTTATTAGCTTAACAAATGGGCCTGATGGACTGAATGGTCTCCCCTTGTTTGTTGAATTTCATGTTCTTGAAAAAATGGAACATTTTTATAAAGGATGGGACAATAGGTTTTTTTTTTTATTAATTGGCTTTTGTTTGCAAAATTTCACTCTCTTTTTTTTGATTGAAACTCACTTTCTATAGGCTACTGACTTTGTCTTTGTTATAATTTTGGCAGGTAACTTTCATGTGTTCTACTGTACATTGTAAAGAGCATGATTATAAGACTGTTTTTGTATTTCATTTTATTGTTTTGCATAATTCCTAAAACAAATCTGACACCCTTGCTTGGCAGCATAAGTGAAGTAGATGGGGCATGGTGGTTTTAATACAAACAGCTATGTCTGGTGGAAACCAAGTTTTACTTTTAGTTGTCCCTATATTATGCTTGCATGTGCTGCTGCACAACTCACTTCTAGATTTACGGTTTCTGCTTTAGACTGTAGTGTGAAAGTTTTGTGTTTTTGTGCTATGCATCCAAAAACATTCTCTATCAGAGTAAATGACCTAGTCTTTCCTTTCATGTTCTTAATGATGTGTGTTTAAACATTATTATTATTATTTTTTTTTTAGATGTTTCGTAATCATTTTTTCTTATTTCAGTCATAGTCTATGTGGCGTTTTGAAAATTTGCTACCACCATTTTTTATAGTAACTTTTTTCCTGATTATTTAATTTGTAAAATATATTTTATACATTGAAAAAATTATACTTAAGTAGCAAATAGAAAATGTTGGAAAGTATGAATTTAACCAAAACCAATGCCAGCAGTGCTTACACGATTTAATACAAAGCATAAACCTGTTTTAGACAGAAAAGTGCATTTGTTATATGCAGTTGGTGCAACTGTTCTTTACCTTAGATAAACAAATACTTTCAGTAAATGCTTTAAAATTTATGTTTTGTGTACACATGCAATATTTGTTGACTTGTTTGTGGAAGTATATTTGATGAGGTAATTGCATTTTTCCTTAGAGGTTTATCCAGAGTCTTCATTTAAACCCTGAGAGTAATGAAATCCTTGTTGAACTAGAAAACGGGTTCATTAATGTAAAACCAAAAAATCTAATAATAATATTTTTAATCTAAGCAAAAAATTATATATTTAATATTAATGTTAATATAATTGTCTGTAAATAGAGCTTAAGTCAAATAGTCACCAATTTGTCAATTTGCTATACTTTGCTTTTTGATATAACAATCAAATGCTTCAAGCTACTTACTTGTTGTTTGTCTTTTTCCACATCGGGAAAAGTTCACGACTAGCAGTGTCAGATGGGGAGAAGGGGGGGCGGGGAGCGGTGGGATCATGAATGTGACTAAGAGAATAAAATTGAATAAAAAAAAACAAAGCTAACCTTTTCAAGTATCATAAATTTACACCGGCTGTTACAGACTGAAATCAAATGCATGTTTTTATTCTAAGATAGTAAGAATAAGAGCAGCTCACTTCAAAAACGGACTCAACCAGGGTCAAACCTGTGAAGTTTTGATTACCAGTCAACAGCTGATGCCATTGCGCCACAGAAGCGGTGGTAGCAAATCGTGTCAATGATACACCCTAACGCGGGTTCTTTTTCTGCAGTTATAGTCTTGAATAGAAGTGCACTTGTTCTGTTATATTTGTACCTTTTATGAAAGTGTTTATTTGATATTTGGACTTCAGGCTTCACACATTATACACTTCATGTCTACATTTTGTCAATTATTACTAAAACATGAAAAACGTTTCTGTTTTAACGATGTGTTTATATAAACGTGAAATGCATGTGTTCCAAATAACGATATAGTATTTATAGTAGGTGTCATTTTGCTTGACTTCTCCATCTATACAACTCTAAGCAAGTGACACGCAGGTAAACAGACTTGAGCGGAGAAAACTTTGTGTGGCAGTGGGGGGATGTGATAGCAGGCTGCTTGCTGCATATCAACACATCCATCCATCCTCTTCCGCTTATCTGAGGTCGGGTCGCGGGGGCAGCAGCTTGAGCAGAGATGCCCAGACTTCCCTCTCCCCAGCCACTTCTTCTAAATCTTCCGGGAGAATCCCAAGGTGTTCCCAGGCCAGCCGAGAGACATAGTCCCTCCAGCGTGTCCTTGGTCTTCCCCGGGGCCTCCTCCCGGTTAGTCATGCCCGGAACACCTCACCAGGGAGGCGTCCAGGAGGCATCCTGATCAGATGCCCGAGCCACCTCATCTGACTCCTCTCGATGCGGAGGAGCAGCGGCTCTACTCTGAGCCCCTCCTGGATGACTGAGCTTCTCACCCTATCTTTAAGGGAAAGCCCAGACACCCTGCGGAAGAAGCTCAATTCAGCCGCTTGTATTCGCAATCTCGTTCTTTCGGTCACTACCCATAGCTCATGACCATAGGTGAGGGTAGGAACATAGATCGACTGGTAAAGTGAGAGCTTTGCCTTGTGGCTCAGCTCCTTTTTCACCACGACAGACCGATGCAGAGCCCGCATTACCGTAGATGCCGCACCGATCTGCCTGTCGATCTCACGCTCCATTCTTCCCTCACTCGTGAACAAGACCCCGAGATTCTTGAACTCCTCCACTTGGAGCAGGATCTCGCTACCAACCCGGAGAGGGCACTCCACCCTTTTCCGGCTGAGGACCATGGTCTCGGATTTGGAGGTGCTGATTCCCATCCCAGCCGCTTCACACTCGGCTGCGAACCGATCCAGAGAGAGCTGAAGATCACGGCCTGATGAAGCAAATAGGACAATATCATCTGCAAAAAGCAGTGACCCAATCCTGAGTCCACCAAACCGGACCCCCTCAATGCCCTGGCTGCGCCTAGAAATTCTGTCCATAAAAGTTATGAACAGAATCGGTGACAAAGGGCAGCCCTGGCGGAGTCCAACTCTCACTGGAAACGGGTTCAACTTACTGCCGGCAATGCGGACCAAGCTCTGGCACCGATCATACAGGGACCGAACAGCCCTTATCAGGGGGTCCGGTACCCCATACTCTCGGAGTACCCCCACAGGATTCCCCGAGGGACACGGTCGAATGCCTTTTCCAAGTCCACAAAACACATGTAGACTGGTTGGGCAAACTCCCATGCACCCTCCAGGACCCTGCGAAGGGTGTAGAGCTGGTCCACTGTTCCGCGACCAGGACAAAAACCACACTGTTCCTCCTGAATCCGAGGCTCGACTATCTGATGAACCCTCCTCTCCAGGACCCCCGAATTGACTTTTCCAGGGAGGCTGAGGAGTGTGATCCCTCTGTAGTTGGAACACACCCTCCGGTCCCCTTTCTTAAAGAGGGGGACCACCACCCAGGTCTGCCAATCCAGAGGCACTGTCCCTGATGTCCATGCGATGTTGCAGAGGCGTGTCAACCAAGACAGTCCTACAACATCCAGAGTCTTGAGGAACTCCGGGCGTATCTCATCCACCCCCGGGGCCCTGCCACCAAGGAGTTTTTTGACCACCTCGGTGACCTCAGTCCCAGAGATGGGGGAGCCCACCTCCGAGTCCCCAGGCTCTGCTTCCTCATTGGAAGGCATGTTAGTGGGATTGAGGAGGTCTTCGAAGTACTTCCCCCACCGACCCACAACGTCCCGAGTCGAGGTCAGCAGCGCACCATCCCCACCATATACAGTGTTGACACTGCACTGCTTCCCCTTCCTGAGACGCCGGATGGTGGACCAGAATCTCCTTGAAGCTGTCCGAAAGTCGTTCTCCATGGCCTCCGCAAACTCCTCCCACGCCCGAGTTTTTGCCTCAGCAACCACCAAAGCAGCATTCTGCTTGGCCTGCTGGTACCTATCAGCTGCCTCCAGAGTCCCACAGGACAAAAGGGTCCTGTAGGACTCCTCCTTCAGCTTGACGGCATCCCTCACTGCCGGTGTCCACCAACGGGTTCGGGGATTGCCGCCACGACAGGCACCGACCACCTTACGGCCACAGCTCCGGTCAGCCGCCTCAACAATAGAGGCATGTAACATGGCCCATTTGGACTCAATGTCCCCCACCTCCCTCGGGATGTGTTCGAAGTTCTGTCGGAGGTGGGAGTTGAAGCTACTTCTGACAGGGGGCTCTTCCAGACGTTCCCAGCAGACCCTCACAACACGTTTGGGCCTACCAGGCCTGCCCGGCATCCTCCCCCACCATCGAAGCCAACTCACCACCAAGTGGTGATCAGTTGACAGCTCCGCCCCTCTCTTCACCCGAGTGTCCAAGACATGTGGCCGCAAGTCCAACGACACGACCACAAAGTCGATCATCGAACTGAGGCCTAGGGTGTCCTGGTGCCAAGTGCACATATGAACACCCCTATGCTTGAACATGGTGTTCATTATGGACAATCCGTGACGAGCACAGAAGTCCAATAACAAAACACCGCTCGGGTTCAGATCGGGGGGGCCATTCCTCCCAATCACGCCCTTCCAGGTCTCACTGTCATTGCCCACGTGAGCATTGAAGTCTCCCAGCAGAAAGAGGGAGTCCCCAGAAGGTATGCCCTCTAGCACCCCCTCCAGGGACTCCAAAAAGGGTGGGTACTCCGACCTGCTGTTCAGTGCATACGCACAAACAACAGTTAGGACCCGTCCCCCCACCCGAAGGCGGAGGGAGGCTACCCTCTCGTCCACCGGGGTAAACCCCAATATACAGGCTCCAAGTCGGGGGGCAATAAGTATACCCACACCCGCTCGGCGCCTCTCACCAGGGGCAACTCCAGAGTGGTAGAGAGTCCAGCCCCTCTCAAGGAGATTGGTTCCAGAGTCCAAGCTGTGCGTCGAGGTGAGTCCGGCTATATCCACCAGGCGCTCGCCATCGAGCCCCACCTCCAGGCCTGGCTCCAGAGGGGGGCCCCGGTGACCCGCGTCCAGGCAAGGGAAAACGCCGTCCAAAGTTTTCATTCATCATAGGAGGTTTGTTTAACTGCTCTTTGTCTCATCCCTCACCTAGGACCAGTTTGCCTTGGGTGGCCCTACCAGGGGCATAAAGCCCCGGACAACAGAGCTCCTAGGATCATTGGGACACGCAAACCCCTCCACCACGATAAGGTGGCGGTTAAAGGACTGCCACCTTATGTTGACCGATATCAACACATTTACAAGACAAAAGATGCTGACGGAGAGGCTGAAGGGATTTAAGGTGGGACATATTTACAAGTTTTTTCGTAGGCTTTGGTAATTCTAGTGTTAAAAAGTAAAAGCTGCTTCACCACTTTTCTTGTGTTTAACACAGGCAACAATCAGAAGACTAGCATATGATGATTGTAAATCTCTGCATACAAACTATATCTCACTAAATGATTAAGTTTAAAAACCAGTAATAAAATTTTAAAATTTACTATGAACAAAAAGGGCAATCAGTGTAGAGATACTGAAATAGGTAGAATATGTGCTCTCATTTTAGAACTTGTCCATACTCTTGCTGCGTTCTGTTAATTTAGCATCTAGAATCACTCTAAGACTTCAAACTTTGTCTTTAGACAGTTTTGTCAGATATTCTAGTCTGCTTACCACCTTGTTTTCTTTTTTGAAAACTATCAAAAATTTCTCTTTTCTCATTTTTGGTTTAAAAAAATCATATTCATCCAGTTTATAAACTTTATGCAGTCAAATAACCAATATAAGATATTGATGTCATCATGTGATATGTAGAGTTGGGTATCATGTGCATAGCTTTTGAAATTGACTCCATGCTCACGAATAATTTGACCCGGTGGAAACCTGTAGTATGTGAATAATAGTGGTCCTAAAATAGAGCCCTGCGCAACTCCATATAAAGTATCATGTCTTTGAGAATTTTGTTTACATAATTTAACCATAACTTTTCTTCTAGTTAAATAACTTTTAAACCAGTGCAAGGCAGTTCCAGAAATGTGAGCCTAAAGTGATTAAGCAGTATTTCATGATAAACGGTATCAAATGCAGCACTTAAGTTTGAGTACCAGAATAGAAACTTTATTTGCATCTGTTGTGATGTAAGATTTTGCATATAACTTGATAAATATTTTGAATGTCTTTATTTGTAATTTAGGCAAAGCAATGTAATTTAGTATTACATTAGTGAGTGTTTACCATACCCCCACCCCTTTAGGAATGGGTCTCTTTGAATTTTACGACAGAGTTGGGGGAGGATGTGCTTTAAACCAGTTTGGGGAGTGTTTCTCTGCTAAAGTCTTTCAACCCCCACAAGGAAGCCAAGCTGCATCTTAACATATGGTTTTGTGGATGGCAGGTGTTAAGATTGTCTTTGCCCCATTGGTCTGAAGCATGGCTGTTTAGAATTGGCTTCTATCAGAAGCTTTTAAGTACCATGATGTCCTATTGGCTGTAGGGGTTGGACAGGGAATCTATAAATCTGCTTGTTCAACCATATTCTCTCTCTCGTACTAACCTCTGATCATGAAGACCAAACTGATGAACTGAAAGGACAACACAATGGAGACCACAGCTTGGCAGCCATATTTGAACAGGCTTGACGGCCTGTTCTGAAAAAAGCTGAGCACCAATGATGGCTTAACTAGAGACATTTTAAATAACTACAAGTCTGTGTGCCGCCTGAAACTACACATCACCATTTAATCAGGTTGTATGGTTGCCAATATTCAAATGTAACTATATGTTTAACTTAACTCCTGCTTGTCTTTTTACTACACCTAATTGCCTATAGATATAGAAGGGTAGGTGGGGATAAGTTATCTCTTATATATATTTCTCTTCTGGTTCGTCCTGCTTCCACCGACACAGCATTTCTCGATTCCTATTCGTCCTCTTCCATGTCATGCACTATACTGGCCTGCTGAGCGTAATACATCCAACAAGTACTCGAGGTGCTGCCACAGCGGTAAAGTAGCCTTGCCACCTTTGCGGGAGCCACCTGTGTCTTTACAATAGCTTCTTACACAGCATACATCAGAAGCTAAAAATTGTCTTGAGCACATTTGAGAATACAACTCTTCTCTAGCGTTTGCTTCCATGGGTGCACAGATACGTAACTCAGCCTCCTGGCCACGGACCATACTGTTTTAAAATACACGGGTAAATTTATCACCAAATTTTTCCACTATACGCTAACACTTCTACCTGTCCAGGATATGGACAGTTGTATGTTTTTGACACGTGCACAGATACGTAACTCAGCCTCCTGGCCACGGACCATACTGTTTTAAAATACACGGGTAAATTTATCACCAAATTTTTCCACTATACGCTAACACTTCTACCTGTCCAGGATATGGACAGTTGTATGTTTTTGACACAGCGCAAGCTACTGAAGTATGCTTACAATATAAAGCAAACTCTGCATGCAGCGAAAAAATCCTTCTCCAGCTAGATTCCATGCTCAGAACCATCAACCCCTTCGCTAAATCATACAAACACATGCATGAAATCGCTCAGTCCAATCCAACAGCATCTGTACGAATGGTTTTCAAGGAAAACCCTAGGCAGGATTCACGACGATATGATGCAATGACATGTCACACCGATGTTGCAGCGATTTTCGTCGGAGAAGATGGCGAACCGCCTACCGAAAGGGACATTTACATCTATCCCATAGGCAACTCCTGTAAACATATTTCCATGCTCAATATGAATTGCGATCTTATGGTTTACCCACTTTTATTCCCTTACAGAGACATTGGCTGGCACAAAGATTTACAACATGTTCCCGATAAAAGAACTGGGAAGCGAATATGTGAGCCTGCTATCCCATCTCCCCCACTGCCGCAGATCAAGTCGGACAAAAAGTTTTCCCAGCTCAAGTTTGTTTATCTGGGTGTGAGGTGCCTGCAGTTGTATAGGGTAAATAATATATCATTATTTGGAACACGTGCATTTCATGTGTTTTCTGTGTCTACAACGATCTAGGTAAATGTTGGATGACAGAAAATGCGAGGCAAGAAATATTGAACACATAGCTAAAACAAACTTTTTTCATGTTATAGTACTAATGACAAAATGTTGACATGAAGTATATGATATGCAAAGACTGAAGTCCCAATATCAAATGAACACTTTCATAAAAGGTACAAGTATAACAAAACAAGTACACTTTTATTCAAGAATATAATCAAAGAAAAAAGAAATTAGGTTAGGGTATGACACTGACACATCCACTTGGTTGGTGCAGAGGTAAGAACTTCTTACTCATAACCAAGAGGTTGCAGGTTTGATTCTGGCTCCTTCCTACATTTACCGTTTTTGAGTAAAGAACTGCTCTTATTATTACTATTATACAATAAAAACATTCATTTGATTTTAGTCTGTAAAAGCCAGTGTAAATTTAAGGTACTTGTAAATGTTAGCGTTTTTTATTAAGTTTTTTTATTCTCTCAGTCATGTTCATGCTCGCCCTGATCTGACACTGCTGTTTTCAAATAAAGATGTGCTATAACAGAGGTGAACTCAGATGAGGATGAAAGTCCTACATTGGAGAAAGAGAACAGAAGCCCTCCCCGTAAGAAACGGCCAGTCACACATAAGAACCACACAGCTGCACCAGGCATAAAGGCACCGTTTAGATGCAGCAACTGGTTGGGCATCATCCTGCCAGTGAATCTGCCCCACACATGTCCTTCAGAGAAACAACAGGGCCTACAGAGCTCACCAAGGTGTTGTGCAAAGTTCCATTTGCGATTATGTTTTTTGATGGTCTCTATATGAAAAACATTTATATGTTACTTATATAAATGCCACATTGAATGTTGTTTACCTATATTTAGTTACTTAACTTCCTACAGAATAAAGTCAAATTAGACTGCAGAGCTTCCTGTGTTTGATCGGCATAGGCATGCTGACAAAGTACATGTGCAATGCCACTCCTTATTTAGGAAAAGATCAGTTGTGTAAACTGCAATGGCAGCGTCCACCTGCAGCTATAGACACTTCAGTACGCAAGCAATTCTCTATGCTAGTATTTATATCTGGCATTGCCATGCTGACCATGTATGTGCCCAAAAAAAAGTAGTCTGACTGCATTCTCAGTTCCATTGCTCTTGACACATCATAGATAGATAGATAGATAGATAGATAGATAGATAGATAGATAGATAGATAGATAGATAGATAGATAGATAGATACTTTATTTACACATAATGTCAAAATTTTATCATTAGTACTATAACATAAAAAAGTTTCTGTTTTAGTTATGTGTTCAAAATTTATTTCCTCGCATTTCCTGTCATCCTACATTTACCCAGAGATCGTTGTAGACATGGAATACACATGAATTGCATGTGTTCCAAATAACAATGTATTATTTATGCTGTACAATTCCAGGCACCTCACACTCAGATAAACAGGCTTGAGCGGGAAGAACTTTTTGACTGACTTGAGCTGCGGTGCTGGGGGGGGGGGGGGTTTGGGGGGATGGGATAGCAGGCTGCTTGCTGCTTGTGCTGATCGACACATTTGCAAAACAAAAGACACAAATGGAGAGGTGCGAAAGAATTTAAGGTGGCCCAGGATTATGACTTTTTTCGCAGGCTTCAGGGATTCTAGTGTTTATTTATGTACAGTGTAGTAATAGATTAAACATGTTTTTTACTTAAAGGAGTACAATACAATACAATACAGTTTATTTTTGTATAGCCCAAAATCACACAAGAAGTGCCGCAGTGGGCTTTAACAGGCCCTGCCTGTTGACAGCCCCCCAGCCTTGACTCTCTAAGAAGACAAGGAAAAACTCCCAAAAAAAAAAAAACTTTGTAGGGAAAAAATGGAAGAAACCTTGGGAAAGGCAGTTCAAAGAGAGACCCCTTTCCAGGTAGGTTGGGTGTGCAGTGGGTGTCAAAAAGAAGGGGGTCAATACAATACAATACAATACACAGAACAGAACAAATCCTCAATACAGTATAAAAATAAAAATTTTAGAAGTACGGAGCAGAATTTAACAGTAGATGATATCACATAATATGATTTGGATTTGTTTAGAGTCCTGGAGACCTCATTCATCAAGCTGCCTCCCCCATTTGGCCATTCCACAGCTGAAACAGTGCTGGGCCACCCAGTCCGATGAAAGGACCCCTCTTTCCCACAATTCCTGCTCCATCAGGGATGACTTTACCTTAGGCAGGCAAAACAACTTGGCAGGTGGGCCGTGGCACCAAGTGCCACATTTGAGTACAGAGAAGAGAAACAGAAAAGGTGAGGGTTAGTATCCAATTATAACTATCATGTTACTTATGTTTTACTGCTAATGACTAACAACAGAGATGCAGCATGTACAGTTAATCAGTAGCTCTAGTCAGGGTATGCTAAACTGAAGTAGTGAATCTTCAGCGGGGATTTAAAAGCTGAGACTGAAGAGGCATCTCTTATAGTAGCAGGCAGACCATTCCACAGTTTAGGGGCCCTGTAACTAAAAGCTTGACCTCCCATTGTTATTTTGTTAATCCTTGGAACCATAATTAGACCAGCATCTTGAGATCTTAATGTGCACTCTGGTTTGTAAGTAAGCCAGACCTTGGCCATTTAATGCTTTATATGTTAAAGGGAGGATTTTGAAATCTGTCCTAAACTTAACCGGGAACCAGTGTAAGGATTTAAGAACTGGAGTTATGTGTTCATATTTTCTTGTACTTGTAATAATTCTTGCAGCAGCATTTTGTATTAACTGGAGGCTGTATAAAGAACAGTTTGAACATCCAGTGAACACCGCATTGCAGTAGTCAATCCTACTAGAAATAAATGCATGAATTAATTTCTCAGAATCCTGTTTATTTAGAAAGCACCTTAATTTCCTAACATTTCTAAGATGGAAGAAACATGATTAGAAAACTTTGTAATATGTGCTTTAAATGACATACTAAAGTCAAAGGTAACTGCTAAATTGCAGGCTGATTCAGTGAAATAAATGTGGATTCCAACTGAATTAAATGATGACAAAATATTGTTGTGATCAGCGTCATTCCCTCCAACAATTAACATCTCTGTTTTTTCTGTATTTAAAGACAAGTCGTTCTCATTCATCCACTCCTTTAATTTTCAAACACAACTAATTAAAGACAACATTGGAGAAACTTCATCTGATCTAAGTGAAAGGTATAACTGGGTGTCATCTGCATACGAGTGAAAATTAACATTATGTTTCCTAATGAGAGATCTCAGTGGAAGCATGTAAAGTGAAAACAGTAAACGTCACAGTATTGAGCCCTGCGGGACACCATATCTCACTTCTGTGTATAATGATAGAGTACTATCAGCACATTTCTGTACATATTGGAATCAATTTGATAAATAAGAACTAAACCAAGTGAGCACAGCGCCTGTAAGCCCAACATCATTTTCTAGCCTGTGCAGTAAAATAGAATGGTCAGTGGTGTCAAATGCTGCACTTAAGTCCAACAACACAATTACAGTGGAGTCTCCATCATCAGAGGATATCAGAATGTCGTTTACAACCCGCGTTAGTGGCGTTTCTGTACTATGACCAGTGCAGAAACCAGACTGGAATTTCTCAAATTGTAATGCGTAAGGTGTGACGGAAGCTGACTGGCGACTACCTTTTCTAGTATTTTAGAGAGAAAGGGTAAATTTGAAATAGGCCTATAATTATTTAGTATGTGTGGGTCTAGGTCTGACTTTTTTAAGTAATGGTTTAATGACTGACACTTTTAGTGCTTCAGGTACTGTGCCATGCAATAATGAACTATTGATAATGTTTAGAATAGGCGCTGCAAGAACATCCATTGCACTTTTTACTAGTTTTGTTGGCACTGGATCTAGGGAACAAGTAGTGGGCTTCATTTTGGAAATTAAAGTTAAGACTTCCTGCTCAGTTACAGGATTAAAATTATTAAAGTGCTGAATGCAATGTGAGACAGGGTCTGCTAAGCTAGTATTTGGTTTGCACTGTGATGCTGAGATCTGGGATCTTATATTTGTAATTTTCTCATTGAAGAAGTTCATAAAGTCTGTACTGCTAATATCTGTTGGTATTTTGCACTGTTGATCTCAATTTCCATTTGTTAATTTAGCCACTGTTCTAAACAGTACCTGAGGATTTTTATTATTGCTATCTATTATTGTAGAATAGTATTCTGAACGAGCTTTAAAGAGGGCTTTTTTATATTTATTAACACTCTCTATCCATGCAATTTGAAAGACATGTAGCTTTGTTCTTCTTCATCTGCGCTCTAGTTTTTGACACTCTAATTTAAGAGCTCGAGTGTTTTCATTAAACCCGGGAGAGTTTCTATGTGCTTTGATCACTTTTGTTTTAAAGGGAGCCACTGTGTCCAGAGCATCTCTCAAGGTCACATTATAATGTGATGTTAGCTGATCTAAATTGTTTTCCATGTTTACATTTGATGTTAACTGATCTAAATGGTTTTCCACAATTACACTCGACTTACTCAAAGTATCTACAAATTTTGAAGCAGAGTTACAATCTAGATGTCACACTGTCTTTGTTTTAATCTCTGAGTGTGTTGGCAAGGGCAGAACTAAATCAAATGTAATTAAGTAGTGATTGGAAATAACTTTATTTAATGGAGTAATATTTAAATTTTGAATTTCAACTGTGTAAGTTATAATTAAATCTAATGTGTGGTTATGATTATGAGTTGGACCTTTGACTATCTGACAAAATCCTACTGAATTTAACAAATAAGTAAAACATTTGCTAAAAGAGTAGAGTCAGTGAGGTTTTTTTTTATATATTTATAGCTCATTATTTATAGCCTCTATGATATGAATTTTATACAACATGCACACAGTTTTCAAATATTAACTCTCATGCTCCATTTTAATATATAGCTTATGATTCTGCCACTGTGCAATGCATTGTCTTTCAGAAATCCCTATACTTGGCTTCATTTGCATTAGCTGGTGCTAATCAGTGCTGCCATAATATGTTGTGCTTCATCACAACCCTGTTTTAGAAAAAAAAAAAAATCAGAAAACAGATGGCTGAATGACACATACATTTGAGACTTACAACAATTATTTCCAAAATTATGTACGTTCCAGGCCCAAGTTTATGGATTACATAGAGTCACATGAGTGTTAAGAAGCATTAGCTTCTTTCCTATTTAAGTGTAAAGCTTTATGATTTTTCTCTGATTTGTTATTGTCACCATTAACCTCTTTATAGTTATATACATTTTTGTTCCTTGGATTACATTCCAGCATGCATGTTTTTTTATATCTGATTTAAAGGTGCTGTTATGAGTGAAGTGGGAAAAATCAAGAGGATGAAAAATAATTGGTAAAAATTTGAGGGTTCACTGGATAGAACTAATAAGTATGTAAGGGTGACTATTAAAAAGAACCATGCAGATTCATTCAGCTGGTAATGAATGCATGAGATGATAATTATGTGTTTAAAATGAGAGGTAAAATAAAACTGTATTCTTCAGTGAGACAGGAAGTGGTCTAAGTCTCTGTTCTTCTACTTTAAAGTCACATTATATTCACTCCATACTAACTGTCTTCTCATAGCCATAGACATGGCAGAAATTATAAAGGTGAACCAAGTTTTAGAATACAATATACTTTTGCCATTATTACAAAATCATTTGATGATAAAAAAAGGGACTAGTTTCCTTCTTTTTAAAATTATGTTCGTTTAATGGAATCCTTGTGGTTTAGTATACAGTAAATGACAAAACTTTGACTAAGACACTCTTAATTGCCATTTGTGGTGGAGTGATATTTTGTATACAAGTTGATAAAAATTTTGTACGTTTTTATTAGTGTTGAGTGAACATGAGTGATGAGCCTAGTTTGCTTCACCGTGAGTTCCCCAAAATCACAGAAATGTTCACGATATTTGCCAAACTTGGGTGAACTGCATTAAAGTCAACTGAGAAGGACTATATGAACTAGATTTGACTGGATTATAATGGTGCAGTCGTCTTTAAAGTGTCCCTGAGTGCTAGGAAAATGTCTGACAACTATACTTGATTGATTATTGTGGCCAAAAAGGTGACCAGTGCCAACCACTGCACCACTGTGCCTACCTGATATCAAAGAAGAAAGACAGACAGAGACGCACAATTATATACAAAGTAATGTGTCATGATAGAAACTGCTGGCTCATTCTATGTTTTGAAGTTGCACTGAAGGCTGTTCAAAACCCTGTTTAATTTGTTGAAAGCCCTTGTTTTCAAAAAGCTGTAGGGTTTCTTATCTTTACAGATAAAATCTGCTATAGGTTCTATTATTTTTTTGGGCACGAGGTGAATTAAATGGAAGCATGGTGCTACCCACCGTCTCCAGTATAGATTGTTTAGGTTCTACTCGTTTGAATGTTGACGTTGGGATAAATGATTTTTTTCAAATTTGGTGTGTTACTGCAATGTCTGAGTTGTACAGTTTACATATGGCTTTGCTTTTATCTAGTTGTTCCTTACTAACACAGCATTTGAAGCAGTAGTAGGCCCACACAACTGATTTAAGTTTCTAAGATGCTGATTTCAGTTAAAGAGCACATACCATTTTATGCAAAGTAGTAAAGTTCTTTTTCTGTAGAAAGCCTTAATAGGCATATTAGCGCCATCTGTTAGACTGAACACCAAAAATGAAGATAAGCAAAAATCTACATATAGTAATTGAGCAAGATAGAGATTTACGAGACTTGAGACTTTAATAATCAATGTTGAATAGTTTAAACAAAAAATAACAATCAGTAAATCGATATTTTTACCCAGGCCAAGCAGGTCCTCCAACTTGCAGGGAAAACTTTGTGGTTGGTGGCAGGATTGGCACTCCAGCTACTGTAAAAAAAAAAAAAAAAAAACCTCATACTGTTGCAGTGTGGTGCTGAGGTGTCACCTGTTGCATAGCTGCAGTCAGGTCCCAATCTGGTAGTGGTTCGTCGTGTGGTAACACGCTGTAATCAGCGCAAGCTCCCAGCCCCACCTGTCTCTCTCTCTCTCTCTCTAATGGGAGGGAGTTAATTTTGCTCTTGTGGCAATAACATTCCTTAGGAACAACTATTTCCACAGACAAAATGTGTGTTTTAGAAAGGTAATGCTTCCTTACATTTTATTTTTTCCTTTGGTACGAGTAGCAGAAAATCATCTTTTAGCCATCTCACATCATTCAAAGTTTCACCTTTTAAATAATGCTGAATTCCCCATGCATTTAATGTGCATTGTGGTAATATGCTACTAACATTGCCTATTTGTAAGTGATGCAGTGTTTTAAAAGGACCACCTTTGATACCAACTAAGGTATATGTTGTCAGTGGCATTTCATTGTAAAAGTAGTCCTTTTAATTTGGCATTTTGTGAAGATAGTGGCCAAGTATAAATTAATAACTCTGGTTTAATCATTCATGCCTACTTTATGTTTAGTGCCAGCAGGTAAGACCTGTGTTATCAACCTCTCTTTTTTTTTTCTTTTCACTTTTTGCACGCTTGACAAAATAAACATTTTACCACTTCCTACTCGCTTGTGTGAAAAGGAATATACAGTATCTCCATCTTTATCAAATGATTCTGTTGTAGGTGAGTTAGTCAGCATATCAACAGTACTGGATGTCACACAGACCACATCCCCCACACTGTCTTGTGCTTCTAAAAATCATCACACAATTTCTTTCTTTCATTGTTTATTATATTGGAGACGTCTGTTTGGAAGTACTATGGAGTGCCAAAGCTTAATTTCTCTTTGCTCAGTCGGTGGTTGACTAATTTCTTTTTCACATGAATCATATGCCAGCTTTTAGTCAGAGTAATAGGTTAGCAGAATAATTTACAGTAAAGTATGTGTATATTTTTTCCAAATAGATGGTATGTCATTTTGAAATAAATGCTATGGACTCTGGCAATTATTTTTCTAGGTTAATAAATAGTTTCCAAAAACATGGTAACTGAATTAAAGTTTGTTATCCCTGTCTTTATTAGCTGTTTTCTGTGCAATGATTAGATATTCCCAAACACAATATTACTGGTCTTAAGAAAATAATATACACAGTAGTTGTAAAGAAAGATAATCTCACCAATGTGGTAAAGGTAGCCCACAGATAACTGCAATGACTGTATGATCTAATGGATATAACTCAGTATATGTGAGGCCACTGGAAAATTTTCAAAGCCCTGAACCACAGACTATGAAATGTCTAACCAACATGAATAAAGTAATTTGTACTTGGAGGTGCTGATTGTCATCCCAGGAGCATCATACTCGGCTGCAAACCACCGCAGTGCGTGTCTAAAGTCACAGCCCAATGAAGCCAACAGGACCACATCATCTGCAAAAAGCAAAGATGCAATGCTGAGGCCTCCAAACTAGACACCTTTCACTCATTGACTGTACCAAGAAGTTCTGTCCATAAAATTTAAACTTTTGTTTTGGTTGTACAGGGAACAAATAGCCATCAACAGCTGGCTCAGTACTCCATGCTCCTGAAGCACCTCCATACAGGACACCCCGAGGGACATGGCTGTTTGCCTTTTACAAGTTCATAAAACACATGTAGACTGGTTGGGCATACTCCCATGAACCCTCCTGAATCCTTTTAAGGGAAAAAGCTAGTCTAGTGTTCCGTGCCCGGGACAAAATACACATTGTTTCTCCTGAATCTGAGGCTCAACCAACAACCAACAGCAGAATCCTCCTTTCCAGAACCCTGGCATAAACCTTTCCAGGGAGGCTGAGAGTATGATTCCCACTAAAGTTGGAACATGCTCTCTGGTCCCCTTTCTTAAAGATGGGGACCACAACTCCAGCTTGCCGATCTAGAGGCACTGTCCCTAACCTCCACACAAAGTTGAAGAGGCATGTCAGTCAAGACAGATGGTGACTGTCATCTTGCCCACCTGAAGGTCTTGCCACTGAGTAGTTTTTTTAACTTCCTCACTGACTTCAGCTTCAATGATGGATGAATCCTCTTCTGGGTCCCCTTACTCTTAAGGAAGGATAGATAGATAGATAGATAGATAGATAGATAGATAGATAGATAGATAGATAGATAGATAGATAGATAGATAGATAGATAGATAGATAGATAGATAGATAGATAGATAGATAGATAGATAGATAGATAGATTAATTTGATTGATCGATCGATCTTGTATAGTGTTAACGTTTACCCCCCTGGGTGGAATTGAAGAGCCGCATAGTGTTGGGGAGGAACAATCTCCTCAGTCTGTGAGTGGAGCAAGACAGTGACAGCAGTCTGTCGCTGAAGCTGCTCCTCTGTCTGGCGATGATACTGTTCAGTGGATGCAGTGGATTCTCCACGATTGACAGGAGCCTGCTCTGCCACGGATGTCAAACTGTCCAGCTCCATGCCTACAATAGAGCCTGCCTTCCTCACCAGTTTGTCCAGGTGTGAGGCGTCCATCTTCTTTTTGCTGCCTCCCCAGCACATCACCGCGTAGAAGTGGGCACTCGCCACAACCGTTTGATAGAACATCTGCAGCATCTTATTGCAGATGTAAAAGGATGCCAGCCTTCTAAGGAAGTATAGTCGGCTCTGTCCTCTCTTGCACAGAGCATCAGTATTGGCAGTCCAGTCCAATTTATCATCCAGCAGCACTCCCAGGTATTTATAGGTCTGTACCCTCTGCACACAGTCACCTTTGATAATAACGGGATCCGGGAGGGGCCTGGGCCTCCTAAAATCCACCACCAGCTCCTTGGTTTTGCTGGTGTTCAGGTGTAGGTGGTTTGAGTCGCACCATTTAACAAAGTCCTTGATTAGGTTCCTATACTCCTCCTCCTCCTGTCCACTCCTGATGCAGCCCACGATAGCAGTATCATCAGCGAACTTTTGCACGTGGCAGGACTCCGAGTTGTATTGGAAGTCCAATGTATATAGGCTGAACAGGACCGGAGAAAACACCACAATGTCAGACCTGCATTTCCCGAGACGCACATACTGAGGTCTGTCTGTAAGATAGTCCACGATCCATGCCACCAGGTATGATTCTACTCCCATCTCTGTCAGCTTGTCACTAAGGAGCCGAGGTTGGATGGTGTTGAAGGTGCTAGAGAAGTCTAGAAACATAATTCTTACAGCACCACTGCCTCTGTCCAAGTGGGAGAGGGATCGGTGTAGCATATAGATGATGGCATCCTCCGCTGCCATCTTCTCCTGGTATGTGAACTGCAGGTGGTCCAGGGTGTGACGGACCTGTGGCCTCAGGTGGTGAAACAGCAGCCGCTCCATGGTCTTCATCACATGTGACGTCAGAGCGACAGGCCGGAAGTTATTTAGCTCACCAGGACGTGATACCTTTGGGACTGGGGTGATGCAAGATGTTTTCCAAAGCCTCGGGACTCTCCCCTGTTCCAGGCTCAGGTTGAAGATGTGCTGTAGTGGACTCCCCAGCTCCAACACACAGGCCTTGAGCAATCATGGCGATACTCCATCTGGACCCACTGCTTTGCTGGCCCGAAGTCTCCTCAGCTCTCTGCTTACCTGGGCTGTTGTAATTGTGGGTGGGGGGAACTCTCTCCTATGCTAGTATCAGCAGAAGGATGGGTGGCGGATGCAGTACTTTGATGTTCTCCTTCCGTATGAACTGCATTGACAAAGCACAGATCTTCCCTCCTGAGTTGCCTGACAGTTGCTTCTAAGCTGATTGAAAGTTATTTCCCACAGCCTCACTGTACTCCTTTAATACGCACGGTTTTGTTTCAGCTTGGCCTGTCAGTATCTGTCAACTGTCTCTGGTGTCCCACAGGCTAACCCAACTTGGAAAACCTCCTCCTTCTTCAGTATTACAGCTCCCTTTACCAATGGTGTCAACCACTGGGTTTGATGATTACCACCACGACAGGCATCAATGACCTTCCTTCCATACCTCTGTGCATCTGCCTTAAAAATGGAATTACAGATCATGGTCCATTTGGGTTCAATACCTCCAGCCTTCCTTGGAATGCAAGAGAAATTCTTCAAGTGGTGCAAGTTGAAGGTCTCCCAAAAAGGAGGCATCTGCCAAATGTTGCCTGCCCACCATCACTGTACATTTGTGTTTGCCTGGTCTGTCTGGCATCTTCCTTTGCCATTTGATCCAGCTCACAAACTGGTAGCACATTGTTTACATAAATAAATACAATTCACTTACCAAAGTAATTTGTGCATATGGAATACTCTCATAAAAGCGATGTGTTTTATTTTAAATATGCTGATCAAGCCTTTTAAAACTTTCTTTCTGAATCCTCATCTTGATATTTTTCTTGTCACCTTAAATTGTTGTATATGGTGTAATAAAAAACAGAAGCAAAGATGAAGGGTATATTGTAGTATTGTATACAGTGATCCCTCGCTATATCGCGCTTCGCCTTTCGCGGCTGCACTCCATCGCGGATTTTATATGTAAGCATATTTAAATATATATCGCGGATTTTTCGCTGCTTCGCGGGTTTCTGCGGACAATAGGTCTTTTAATTTCTGGTACATGCTTCCTCAGTTGGTTTGCCCAGTTGATTTCATACAAGGGACGCTATTGGCAGATGGCTGAGAAGCTATCCAGCTTACTTTCTCTCTCTCTCTCTCTCTCTCTTGCGCTGACGTAGGGGGGTGTGAGCAGGGGGGCTGTGTGCAGCTGCTTCCTGAAGGACATGCTGCACGGAGCTTCGCATACTTAAAAGCTCAAAGGGCACATATTGATTTTTTTTATCGGTCTCTCTCTATCTCTCTCTATCTCTCTCTCTCTCTTCCTGCTCCTGACAGAGGGGGTGTGAGCTACCGCCTTCAACAGCTTTGTACCGGCGGTGCTTCGCATACTTAAAAGCCAAAAAGCCCTATTGATTTTTTTTTTGACTGCTTGCTTTGCACTCCTTTGAAAAGGAAGATATGTTTGCATTCTTTTAATTGTGAGACAGAACTGTCATCTCTGTCTTGTCATGGAGCACAGTTTAAACTTTTGAAAAAGAGACAAATGTTTGTTTGCAGTGTTTGAATAACGTTCCTGTCTCTCTACAACCTCCTGTGTTTCTGCGCAAATCTGTGACCCAAGCATGACATTCTAAAAATAACCATATAAACATATGGTTTCTACTTCGCGGATTTTCCTATTTCGCGGGTGGCTCTGGAACGCAACCCCCGCGATGGAGGAGGGATTACTGTATTGTATTGCATATTGTAGTACACTAAAAAAAAAAAAAAAAGAGGCACAGACGGAAGAATCCGACTGTACTGAGGAAAGATGATGATGGTGCCGGTTATGAACTTGATGAGGCAGAAGGGGCAGGTTCAGGCTCCTCAAAACTGGAAGTCACATTATGCGTCGTTGGCCCATGATTCTCTGTATCTCCAGAAGGAAGGAGAATAGAGCCATTAGGAGGCAGCATCAACCCACGAGTCGAGGTGGGCTTACTAGTTGCAAGCCCTGAAGTTGTCTCACTGGCATATGTGTGTGACAATTGATTGAAAGAAATGTCATTTAAATACTGTAGTTAGTAAACCATAGCTTCTGCTTCAGAAAAAATCAACTGGAAACATATATTTATGTAAATATAATTTTTAATTAAAATTAATGCTACCTTGTGGATGCTTTCAAATATACTGATATACATGTAATTCAATTGTATATTTGTTTTTGCTTCTGTACTGTATTTTTCCAATACTCTTAAAGAAAGGTAGAAATAATGTAGGTACAGAATGTACAGTATTTAATCTCCAGCCTGATCATTACAGTATTATTGTTTGTAATGTTAAAACAAAATAAAAAAAAAAAACCATGAAATTGCTGCCCTGACCAAAGCACTGCCTGACGCGATTGCCTTGTTGCCAGCCCTGGATGTGATAATATTGTTTAACATGTTAAACAGGCCACATTAATCACAAAAATGAATGCGT